>NC_045448.1:69336947-69337918 GCF_002776525.5 Piliocolobus tephrosceles | reverse complement strand
ATTTATATTGGCATAAAATATGTCAATTCATATGTGGGTAAGTGGAAAGGGGACTCATAAAAACCTCTACACTTGGAACGCCTTAAAATATGTCTTAGCTTTCACTCCCACTTTAAAGAAACCAGAACTTTTCTGCCACTGCTTTATGGATGGTGTTTATATAAAGAAAAGCCATAGGAATATGCATCTGCTTTTTAAGTTGGAATGTGAAAGGCTGAGTGACTGCTGTCACTCAATAGCAGTGATGATAGATTTGCTTGCAGCTCAGACCTTTGGCTTCACATATGCAAGACTGCAGTTTTTACCCAACACTCTTGTCAAACCTCAACTCCACAAACCTGTCAGAGGCTGTGATTAATGTATCGTCTTTTGCAGAGGAAGTGTCTAAAGCTTAAAAAGAAGAGTGAATTGACTCAGTTCAAGAGCCAGTAAAAGCCTCAACATCCTGACCCCGGGCCAGATCACGATGCTCCTGCCATACTGTGCCTTTTAACATAGGGGTCCCTGATTCACACAGCAATGAACCTAAGGTTTAATGTATTCAGTCATGTGCCACATAATGACATTTCTGTTGATGACAGATCTCATATACAATAATGGTTTCATAAGATTATAATACTGTATTTTACTGTACCTTTCCTATGTTTAGATATGTTTAGATGCACAAATACTTACCATTGTGTTACAATTGCCTACAGTACAGTAACATGCTATACAGATTTGTAGTCTAGGAGCAACAGCCTGTACCATATGGCCTAGGTGTGTACCACCTAGTTTTGTGTAAGTATATTCTATGATGTTTGCACAACAACGAAATCATCTAACAACCTATTTCTCAGATCATATCTCCATTGTTAAATGATGTGTGACTATATTTAACTAAAACAGAAACATTAAAGAATACACACAAAACAAATACTGCCAAAATATATATATATATATATATATATTTTTTTTTTTTTTTTTTTTTT
>NC_045448.1:69307027-69336847 GCF_002776525.5 Piliocolobus tephrosceles | reverse complement strand
TTTTTTTTTTGAGACGGAGTCTCGCTCTGTCACCCAGGCTGGAGTGCAGTGGCCGGATCTCAGCTCACTGCAAGCTCTGCCTCCTGGGTTTACGCCATTCTCCTGCCTCAGCCTCCCGAGTAGCTGGGACTACAGGCGCCCGCCACCTCGCCCGGCTAGTTTTTTTGTATTTTTTTAGTACAGACGGGGTTTCACTGTGTTAGCCAGGATGGTCTCGATCTCCTGACCTCGTGATCCGCCCGTCTCGGCCTCCCAAAGTGCTGGGATTACAGGCTTGAGCCACCGCGCCCAGCCAATACTGCCAAAAATATTGAATGTCACATTCTGACATTTAAAGAGATAGAATCTACATGAATCGTTCAACCAGGATCAAAGAGCAAAGAGAAAGACCAGCTGTGGCAAAACCACGTCACAATGAAGGAAGTTTGGTGGAGAAAACTTACACGGTAGAATAAGGAGGCCTATATGAGATGACCCTAAGATCCCACGGTGGTTTCTCACCAGTGTAAGTGCTACCTCAAGGTAACATCACGTGGTTGAAGGTTTGAATAAAACTATGTATATACATTCTCAATCTACTTGTGCTGGACAACTGAAATTTCAGTTTCACAGACTTATGAAGGCAAAGGGACCCATATTCTTCACCCTCTTAGAGGGAAAGATGTCCACCCAAGCTCCAGTGAAGGATAGAAGTAATCTAGGGCAAACTCAGGAGCTCCGAGAGCCCCTCCCCATCAAGTGGACTCACTGCAGTGTCCTCCTCTACCTTGAATGGTCTGCATTTTGGAAGGAGTCACAAAATGAAGAGTTAAGAATCATTTCCATAGCATTAGCGTATGTTCCAAGAGGGTTACATGGATGTCCCAGAGGTAATATTGCTGGGCAGCTCTCCTCCTCCACTATTTCATTTCTTTCTTTCTTCTTTTGAAAAGGGACAATGATAACCAAGTCTCAGTAAAAGCAAACAATGAAACAATCTGGGCCTTCAAATTCAAGTTGACAAGCCAAACACTCCTTTATCTCTCTGCTCTCCCCAAATCCCACCTACATGGCAGTAAGGAAGATAGGAGGAATGGTGGGCACAGGAAAGGATGGGCAGGCCAAGAATTTTCATTAACTTCTGGAAGCCCGTCACTGGTGGAATTACACTCAGGAAGTAACATTAGCAGAAGGAACAACAGCTCAGAAAATGGCCCAGAGAAGAGTGAGGGCAGGGCACCGGAAGGGCTTTGGACTCAGAAATGGCAGGTGTGAAAACTACTGAAAATACCTATGGAATAAAGAGTGAGGTAGGTTCATTTCTCCTCCCGTCCCCGCTCACCTGTTCATGTAATAGTGGCTTTTATGGCCCAGCCTACCCAGAGAGCTGTTCTTGACAGCCCAGCCACTTATCTATATGTCTGGGAGGAGGTACAGTTCCAGAATGGACCTGTTTCCGGGTGCCTGACTGCTAAACCAAATTCAACATGTTCTGAACTTTAAAAAATAATACATATCATACAAGAAGTCCACAGTAGGATGGCTCCAAGATGGTTACTCTTGGGGCTCTGGCATTCATTCATCAGGCATCCAGGGTCTTCCCTCGGTTCACCTCCTTAGTGTGTCCACAAGATGGCAGTAGCAGCCCCATGCCTCTCTCCTACACGGGAAAGCACCCAGTGCAAGGCTTCTTACCCTTCCCAAGCATCTTTTTCAAGAGCACGACCTCCTCCCAGAAGCCCCTAAACAAGCCTCGCATTGCACTATGTTACCCAGAGCGGGGTCACGTGCCCACCCCAAACCAACCACTGGAAGAAGAAATGAGTTTTGTCTCTTTGTTGTTGGTGGTGATGGTGTTGGGTTGTTTGATTGGCTGTCTTAGAATGGGGCTTCTCAAACTTGAGCAGGCATCAAAATCGCCTGGAGAATTTGTTAAAATAGCACATGGGTTGCTGGGCGCCACTTCCAAAGGTTCTGATTCCATAAGTCCTGGGTAGGGCCCAAGAATTTGCATTTCTACCAATTTTTCAGGCAGTGCTGAGGGTTCCAGTTCGAGAACCACTGGATTTGAGGAAGCAACCAACAGTGAAAAGGCCCATCCTCCCCAGGCACTTTAGGAGTGGTTGTAGCCTAACTTCCTGCTTACAAGGTTCAAGATAAGCCTTCCAGGGCACAAGCCCCACCCTCATGCTCAGAGCTAGTCATGCCTCTCAGTCAGGGAAGTCATGCCTCTAACCACCAGAAGAGCTAAAAGCAGAAATGTCCAAAAGTGGCAACCTCAGGGGAGTGCTGGGAGAGAAGAAGGGGAGGAAGTGAGACATTTTATTATTGGCATATGCCCATCTGAACCCATTGTATTTTTCTCTTCTTCTGTATTACTACTTTAATAAAAAATACTTTTTAGTGCACATTTTTTTTCTACTAAAGAATATTCTCGACTTTTTGCCCTTCTCCAATCAGGCATTTCTGTGTAGCAAGATGAAGGTTGTGCCTGCTCCTGAATGACTACTGGGTAAATAACGAAATTAAGGCAGAAATAAATAAGTTCTTTGAAACCAAAGAGAACAAAGACACAACATACCAGAATCTCTGGGACACAGATAAAGTAGTGTTTAGAGGGAAATTTATAGCACTAAATGCCCACAGGAGAAAACAGGAAAGATCTGAAATTGACATCCTAGCATCACAATTAAAAGAACTAGAGAAGCAAGAACAAACAAATTCAAAAGCTAGCAGAAGACAAGAAATAACTAAGATCAGAGCAGAAGAAAGAGATAGATACGTGAAAAACCCTTCAAAAAATCAGTGAATCCAGGAGCTGGTTTTTGAAAAGATTAACAAAATAGGTAGACCACTAGCCAGACAAATAAAGAATAAAAGAGAGAAGAATCAAATAGATGCAATAGAAAATGATGAAGGGGATATCACCACCAATCCCACAGAAATACAAACTACCATCAGAGAATACTGTAAACACCTCTATGCAAATAAACTAGAAAATTTAGAAGAAATGGATAAATTCCTGGACACACACACCATCCCAAGACTAAACCAGGAAGAAGTCAAATCCCTGAATAGACCAATAAGTTCTGAAATTGAGGCAGTAATTAATAGCCTACCTAACAAACAAAAAAAAAAGCCAAGGCAGACGGATTCACAGCCGAATTCTACCAGAGGTACAAAGAGGAGCTGGTACCATTCGTCTGAAATTATTTCAAACAATACAAAAAGAAGGACTCCTCCCTAACTCATTTGATGAGGCCAGCATCATCCTGATACCAAAACCTGGCAGAAACACAACAAAAAAAGAAAATTTCAGGCCAATTTCCCTGATGAACATCAGTGCAAAAATCCTCAGTAAAATACTGGCAAACCGAATCCAGCAGCACATCAAAAAACTTATCCACCACGATCGAGTTGGCTTCATCCCTGGGATGCAAGCCTGGTTCAACATAAACAAATCAATAAACTTAATCCATCACTTAAACAGAACCAATGACAAAAACCACATGACTGTCTCAATAGATGCAGAAAAGGCCTTCAATAAAATTCAACAGCCCTTTATGCTAAAAACTCTCAATAAACTAGGTACTGATAGAATGTATCTCAAAATAATAAGAACTATTTATGACAAATCCACAGCCAATATCATACTGAATGGGCAAAAGCTAGAAGCATTTCCTTTGAAAGCCAGCACAAAACAAGGATGTCCTCTCTCACCACTCTGACTCAACGTAGTATTGGAAGTTCTGGCCAGGGCAATCAGGCAAGAGAAAAAAATAAAGTGTCTTCAAATAGGAAGAGAGGAAGTCAAATTGTCTCTGTTTGTAAATGACATGATTGTATATTTAGAAAACTCCATCATCTCAGCCCCAAATCTCCTTAAGCTGATAAGCAACTTCAGCAGTCTCAGGATATAAAATCCATGTGCAAAAATCACAAGCATTCCTATACACCAATGACAGACAGAGGACCAAATCATGAGTGAACTCCCATTCACAATTGCTACAAAGAGAATAAAATACCTGGGAACCTGGGAATACAACTTACAAGGGATGTGAAGGCCTTCTTCAAGGAAAACTACAAACCACTGCTCAAGGAAATAAAAGAGGACACAAACAAATGGAAGAACATTCTGTGCTCATGGATAGGAAGAATCAATATCGTGAAAATGGCCATACTGTCCAAAGTAATTTGTAGATTCAATGCCATCCCCATCAAGCTACCATTGCCTTTCTTTACAGAACTAGAAAAAACTCCTTTAAATTTCATATGGAACCAAAAAAGAGCCTGTATAGCCCAGACAATCCTAAGCAAAAAGAACAAAGCTGAAGGCATTGCACTACCTGGCTTTAAATTATACTACAAGGCTACAGTAACCAAAACAGCATGGTACCGGTACCAAAACAGGTATATAGACCAATGCAACAGAACAGAGGCCTCAGGAATAAGGCTACACATCTACAACCATCTGATCTTTGACAAACCTGACAAAAACAAGAAAAGGGGAAAGGATTCCCTATTTAATAAATGGTGTTGGGAAAACTGGCTAGCCATATGCAGAAAACTGAAACTGGACGCCTTCCTTACACTTTATACAAAAATAACTCAAGATGGATTAAAAACTTAAACATAAGACCTAAAACCATAAAAGCCCTAGTAGAAAACCTAGGCAATACCATTCAGGACATAGGCGTGGGCAAAGACTTCATGACTAAAATACCAAAAGCAATGGCAACAGAAGCCAAAATAGACAGATGGGATCTAATTAAACTAAAGAGCTTCTGTACAGAGAAGTAAACTATCATCAGCGTGATTAGGCAACCTACAAAAGGGGAGAAAATTTTTGCAATCTATCCATCTGACAAAGGGATAATATCCAAAACCTATGAGGAACTTAAACAAATTTATAAGGAAAGAAACCCGTCAAAAAGTGGATGAAGAATATGAACAGACATTTCTCCAAAGAAGGCATTTATGCAGCCAACAAACATATGAAAAGGAGCTTATCATCACTGGCCATTGGATAAATGCAAATCAAAACCACATCTCATGCCAGTTAGAGTGGTGATCATTAAAAAGTCAGGAAACAACAGGTGCTGGAAAGGATGTGGAGAAATAGGAATGCTTTTACACTGTTGGTGGAAGTGTAAATTTGTTCAATCATTGTGGAAGACAGTGTGGAAATTCCTCAAGGATCTAGAACCAGAAATACCATTTAACCCAGTAATCCCATTACTAGGTATATACCCAAAGGGTTATAAATCATTCTACTGTAAAGACACATGCACACATATGTTTACTGCAGCACTATTCACAATACCAAAGACTTGGAACCAACCCAAATGCACAATGATAGACTGGATAAAGAAATGTGGCACATATATAACATGGAATACTATTCATTCATAAAAAAGGATGAGTTCATTTCCTTTGAGGAGACATGGATGAAGCTGGAAACCATCATTCTCAGCAAACTAACACAGTAACAGAAAACCAAACACTGCATGTTCTCGCTCATAAATGGGAGTTGAACAATGAGAACACATGGACACAGGGAGGGGAACATCACACACAGGGGTTTGTCGGTGGGTGGAGGGCTAGGGGAGGGATAGCATTAGGAGAAATACCTAATGTAAATGACAGGTTGGTGGGTGCAGCAAACCACCATGGCGCATGTATACTTATGTAACAAACCTGCACATTCTGCACATGTATCCCAGAAATTAAAGTATTAAAAAAAAAAAAAAGATGGAGGTTGTGAATGAAGCTTAATGGAGGTGGGAATAGCTATTCTTTCAAGAATACTAATAATTCATGCCATTGCACTCCAGCCTGGGTGACAGAGGGAGACTCCATCTCAAAATAAAAATAAATACTAATAATTGAGTTAAAATCATCATAATGAGGTTGGCAAAATATCAACCTGTGGCTTGCACCAAAATTTATCTTAGCAAAGTCACTCTTCCCCTTTGGAAACATTTTGAGAAGGACTTAGGGGAAAAGTTCACCTACATTCCTCCCCCATCCACAACAACCAACACCATGGATGTTCATGAAGGTCAGTACCGAGGCTGAAGAGAAAGGAGCTGAATGTACTATAAATAAAAGGAGAAGACGTTGGATTTCCTCAGCAAATCCAGCAGAGAAAAGAAGGCAAGTTAAATGGGTGCCATTGAGAGGGACGGGGCTGCATTCTGTAGGAATGATTTTGTTGTGGTGGAAACTAAAAAGGCCAAGTTCAAGTTTGACATAGGATGACCTAGACAACCAGGGAGGAAGTGGAAATCCAAGGAGGCAGAAAAGACTCTGAGAACCATGTAAGGTGAGTCCACACTAGAGAGAGGTAGCAGAAATCTTGGTTTTCACTTTCCATAGGCCCACTTATTAGAGAGTTGAAGCCAATTTTACCTCCATCTCAAGCGGCAGGCAGCCCCCTAGCTGACTCCCAGTTACATAGGAACTAGAAAAAGCCACCAAGTTTATGTCAGGGATCAAATATTTGAGCCCTGTGAAATCACCAGATGACTGAGGACTCTGACCTTCTGAGAAGGGGCTGCCACTCATCTGCTGCAGAGACATATTTATGGAGGGAGATGGAGTGGGGGGGTTTCAGCAGTGTCCAGAGCCACTTAGTCTGGAAGTCACTGTAGACCAAAAGCTGAGTGTGTCCTTCAGCTGGAACAACTTTGAGAGCTCCTAGACTAGTGCTTACCTATGGAAGAAGTCAGAAAAGCCAAGTCTGAATCTTTGCAGGAGACTCTGTAAGTAAATAGATAAAAGCTCTATAGTCATTTTTAGCCTGATTCAGTCCATAATCATTATTTCATTCACATCTGAAGAATAAATACTGATTCAAATAATATTTATGTTCCATTTGGTTCTAGTTATCAGTCCCCACTAATGCCCAGGAAATAATCTGAAGGTCTTCCATTAGTGCAAAATTATTGTTATTAGTCCATTTGCTTGGAGATTTAATGGATTCTGTTCATTGACGAATTTCTTCGACAATTCAAATTTATGTTCTTTTTAAAAAGCATTTCTTTTTCTCCTTACAATTGCAATTCTGGGTTGAAGAATCATTTTTTTCCTTCCTTTCTATGGCCATTTTTTACAAATTTGTAAATTACCTAATTGGTCCATTTGCTGACCTAACATAAAATCAGCCTTATGCTATCTGCCCTGGGTAATTAATTGGCTGCTTCCTTTATGAAGTGCTTGTCATAAGACTCTTCTATAAAGCATCTCTCTGAAGGGTTAACACTATTACCTTAAGGAAAGCCATTCTTTATTAGAACAAAAAAACTGAGGAGAAATGTATTGCCAAAATAGTCTCAAAACCCAAAATACGATTGGGTTCTGCCCTCTTTGCCTGCACCCCAGGAGGATCATAAAGCAGTGCAAATGTCCACATGGGCTGGCCTGTGTTGCATTTGTCCTCTTAGCACTCAGAGACGAAGACCACATGGCTGGCTCGGGGAGGCACGGTGGGACTGAGACACAAGGCACACTCACTTGCCAAATTACGAGGTGTTTGGATCTTGGTTTAATATGTTCCAGATCGTAATCTGGTAGAGAAAAGTCTGTTTTTCCACATCGGGTAACCACTGGGAATAGTTGACAAGAGGAAAAAACTCTTGTTTCTTAGCTCCCTCTGCTGGCCTTTCAGAAAACCACCTGTCCCCTCAGGATCCCATCCTGAGCTTTGTAGACATGGAGGGCCAGCTTCCAGCCAAATGTGAGCTGGTAGGAAAGTCCGGTCCACATCAACTAGGAAGACAGGTTTTAGCTTCTCAAGGAACCTGGTGATCCAAAAGATGAGAATGGAAGAGGTGCCTCCCCGTGGCAAGTCCAAATTCAAACACAGATTCTCCAGCCCACCCCACAAAGAAATAAGACTGAGGTGACACCCAGGCATGTTTACTCTGGTCCTGAAGCTATGTGTTATGTTTAATGCAAACTCTGACTGCCATAGTTTAAATTTCTATATCACTTATTCGAGCTTGGTGGGGAAAGAAATGGAGAACAGTTGATCAACCTGACTCAATATACTTGGCTATTCAAATGGCACCTATAGCTTTGCTTCCTTGAGCGAACAACTACAAAAATGTTATTATATTATCTTTACTTCATGGTTCCTATCCTCCTGAAAGATTTTCAGGAACCAATAACAGCAATAACCAAAAATTCGAGAGATTTTTCAGCTATATACCCAAATTTCCAAAGACCTTGCACGTTTTTCATCTTGAGCTTTCTTATTTCTTGTCCCTAAAGATTTTCCTAGTTTCACTGCGTTCTTTCTGAAGCTGGTGAGCAGCCAGCTACCCAGCCACCCAGTGACAAAATCACATCTGAGCTTTGTACACATTGAGGGCCACCTCCTTGCCAAATGTGAGCTGGTAGGAAAGTCCGGTCCACATCAACTGGGAAGACAGACAGGTCTTAGCCTTTCCCAACAACTCCCAACCTGTCCTAACAACTCCCAATCTGTTTACAGCCATTCATTGTGCATGGTGGCCGGGAAGCCAGGGCACAGTGCTGAGTGACACACAGAGCACACTGAGCCCATAGTCCTGAGGCCTATGGATCAAACCTACCCCCGACAAAAGAAGAGATTTTGTCATGTCGATTCAGAGACTAAAAGGTTGGTTATCATTGGCCAGGGCATTATTTACACCAAAATTCTGTTTACCCTAGTTAGAGCTCCCCAAGAAAAATGATTTCAAGGCTCTTGGCTATGTCCATGACTTTGGCCAGGTAGATGCCTTACAAATGTATGGTCTCGGTTATTTCCCACCAAGGGAAACAGTTCAAAATTTGTCCAATTAGTCATGGGTCAGTCAAAGCACACATAGGACAAGCGAACAAAAGATTTATATTTTTTTCTATCTAGGAAAATATTATAAACACATAATATAATACCTTCCTACAATCCTTCATTCTTTACAAAGCATGTTAATACTGTTTTACAATCAACTGTCACACTACAAAACCATGCTGATGTGTTACACTGGTTTGTTATAATTTGTTACTATGTGTCTGTGTCTACATATGGACACATATACATATATTTATACATATGCCTATAATTTTTAAATAGGGGAGTTTTTTGAAAAATGAATTTGCATTTGTATTAGTCTGTTCTCACAGACTAATAAAGACATACCTGAGGCTGGGTAATTTAAACAGGAAAGAGGTTTAATGGACTCACAGTTCCACAT
The DNA here is from genome assembly GCF_002776525.5 of Piliocolobus tephrosceles. NCBI lineage: Eukaryota > Metazoa > Chordata > Mammalia > Primates > Cercopithecidae > Piliocolobus > Piliocolobus tephrosceles. The sequence continues at coordinate 69,327,647 of NC_045448.1, read as the reverse complement.
GGCTAGGGAGGCCTCACAATCGTGGCAGAAGGTGAAAGAGGAGCAAAGACATGTCCTACATGGCAACAGGCAAGAGGGCATGTGCAGGGGAACGGCCCTTTATAAAACCATCAGATCTCATGAGACTTTTTCACTATTAGAACAGCATGGGGAAACCCTGCCCCCATGATTTCATTACCTCCCACAGGGTCCCTCTCATGACACGTGGGGATTATGGGAGCCACAATTCAAAATGAGATTTGGGTGGGGCCACGGCCAAACCATATCAGCATTTTTAAGATAAGTTCCTTGATTATTGAAAATAATGTTTTTGGTAAATATTCAAAATATCTGTAAGGATTCAATTAATGACACAATGCACAAACACAAATTTAATCCCCTGTGAGTAGCCATCTGAAAAATACCAATGGCAACATATTGAGATGATCCAGCTTCATTAAGTGGAAGAAGGCTAGGTGTGGTGGCTCACGCCTGTAATCCCAGCACTTTGGGAGGCCGAGGCAATCAGCTCATTTGAGGTCAGGAGTTGAACACCAGCCTGGCCAACATGGTGAAACCCTGTCTCTACTAAAAATACAAAAATTAGCTGATCCTACTCAGGAGGCTAAGGCAGAAAAACAGCTTGAGTCTGGAAGGCAGAGGTCACAGTGAGCCGAGATCACGCCATTGCACTCCAGACTGGGTGACAGAGCAAGACTCCATCTAAAAACAAAACAAACAAACAAAAAAGCAAGTGGAAGACAGAATCTTAAGCTGAATATAAGTAAAGCTCTCTGGGATTTTCAGAAGCATGCCTCTTTTTAAAAAATACTTTTACTGCTGGGTACAGTGGCTCACACCTGTAATCCCAGCACTTTGGGAGGCCGAGACAGGTGGATTTCTTGAGCCCATGAGTTTGAAACCAGCCTGAGCAATATGGCAAAATTCTGTCTCTACAAAAAAGGAATACAAAAATTAGCCAGGCATGGTGGCACACACCTGTAGTCCCAGTTGATTGGGAGGCTGAGGCAGGAGAATTGCTTGAGCCAGGGAGGCGGAGGCTGCAATGACCCAATATCACACCACTGCACTCCAGCCTGGGTGACAGAGAAAGACTGTCTCACTAAATAAATTATCACAGATATAATAAATGTTCACCATGCACCAGAGGTAGGAGACTCTCCTTTATAATGTCAACGATGCTTTGCACATCATCTGTGACTCTCCCAGGTGAAAATTGCTACATACCCTCAAGTATGCACTGGTGATGCTCTATATTTGCTCATTTGAGTGCCCATTCTTGCACTCACTTCATATTTCACTCACAACAGCTAAAAATGGCAATGCAAACGATGCAACATACAAAGCTGTTAAAATACAAACACACTGGATACTAAGAAGGAGTTCAGGAGAGACACTATGGATCATTTCCTTTGCCCTTCCTATAGCACAGAGGGGGAGCTGGGTAAAGAAAGAGGCTAAATCCCCAAATGTTTAGGACTTAATTGGCAATTAATGCAAACTTATTTTCTAGTCTTCTTCACAGCAATTTCATTTTGGATTTTAGCATTACCTTCCCTGGCTTTCTACATTCATTCATTCAACAAATGTCTGTGAAGTATCACTATGTTCTAAGTGCTACTTTCAGTATTGGAGATAAAGCAATGAACAAAGCCACTGCCTTCATGGAGCTCAAGTTCCTTAGGGGAATATATAAAATAGTTCACATAATGAAGGCTTACCTAACGGTAAAGAGAGCTATGGGTGAGTGTGATGGGAAAGTCTCTTGGAAGAGGTGACTGGGGAGAGGAGCCCAGGGAACTGATATGAAGGAGCAAGTGGTGTGAAGATGTGGAGGAAGGGTACTTCAGAACAGAAAACACTGACATGAAAACCTTGAGGTCCTTATTGAACACCTTCTAGGTTTCAGGTATTGTATTAGAACTAGATATATAATGGTAGAAAACATGGGCATGAACTCCCACTGTCATGCACTTATAAACTTTGTGGGGAAGAGTCCAACAGGTGGATCTGAGGGTGGGAATGGAGCTGACTTAGTTAAAATGGCAAAGAGAAGGGTATGCTCAGAGTCCTTGGAAGATCAGTTGATGTTGAATTATAATCCCCATGTGTCAGGGTAGGGATGTGGTGGGAGCCAATTGGATCATTGGGCCAGATTACCCCCTTGCTGTTCTCACGACAGTGAGTGAGTTTTCTCAGTATCTGATAGTTTACAAGTGTGTGGTTTTCTTCTCTCTCTCTCTCTCTCTTGCCACCTTGTGAAGAAGGTGCTTGCTTCTCCTTTGCCTTCCACCATGATTGTAAGTTTCCTGAGGCCTCCCTAGCCATGCAGAACTGTAAGTCAATTAAACCTCTTTTCTTTATAAATTACCCATACTTATAGCAGTGTGAAAATGAACCAATACAGAAGGCCAGCAATGCTAGACTCCAGTTGGCTAGAGGGAATACAAGTTGAGATGGATTTGTAGGGATGGGCAAATGTCAGATCATTTAGGGCTTCCTAGGTAACTAGGAATTTGAAGTTTATTTAAAATGTATTGTATAGCCAGAAGGGGATTTAAGCAGAGAGTAGCATTACCTAATTTGTATGTTCGAAAGATTACCCTGATTGCTGTGAAGGGAATACACTGGAAGAAGAGAAGAAGAGGTATAAAAAGTCCACTGAGGAAGTTACTGCAGTAGCTCAGGGGAGAGATCCTGGAGGCTGGGACCACAGTGGCAGCAATAGGAATGGAGGGACAGATTTCAGATCTATTTTTGGAAATAGGAGTCATACGTCTTGCTGTTGGACTAAAAGAGAAAGATGAGGAAGAAGGAGAATAAGATGCTTGCCCCTTTCTTACCGTGGGCAGTAAGTGTTTAATATCATTTACTGAGAGGATGAAGACTGGGAAGAGGAACACATTTGTGGGGGAGGGGTGGAGGTCCAGAGTTGCATCCTGGACTTTTCAGTTTGAAAAGTCCATAAGGTCATTGATGGAATATCAAGTAGGCAAATTGTACATGTCATTTCTTTAAAAGAAAGTTGTTAAGTTTGGATGTTTGGTAACTTCTAAAGCTACCCACTTAATATAAGCATTCAGAACTATCCTTCAGGTTGATAAAGAGGCTAAGCTTCACCAGTGTCTGACTTTGCTTGACCGGTATCATGCAGGGATGCTGATACTAAATGGATTGGCACACAGAGAAAAGGAATAGCCTTCCAACAACTAAATTAGTTGCACTTGGTGTGACAGATCCCTTAGACACAGAATCTGAAAGAAGATTAGTGACAAAATGAAACATCTATGAAAGTCTACTTACAATAGATACATATAAATGAGAGTCTAGGTGATTCTGTGCCTATCCACAGCATCAAGACAATTAACATGTGTAAACAATAATACAAGTGGAAAAATGGATAAATAGGTGGATGGATAAATGGATGGATGGATGGATGGATGGATGGATGGATGGATGGATGGTTTATATTGAAGTCAGGAATATTTTTTAAGAAGAAAAATGTTCCAGGTTTTCTACTGAAAATAGAATACAGGCATAATCCATGTGATCTTCAAACTTTGCCTTAAAATCTATGGCAGATGCTGTGTGTTGACTATCTAACCTCTTAATCCTCCTTTCTTCTTTCCTAACAGAACCCTAATTATATGCAGTTTACCATCCCTTCTACAGCCTATCATGCATTTCAGGGAAAACTGCTCCTACCACAAACCTCAGGGAATATACCCTGGTTCTAGTAATTCAGTTACAGTAATCTCATTTCTTGTACTTGTTATTGGTTTAGAGACGGGCATGTGACTCAATTCTGGCCAAGGGTACCCAATTAGAAGCCTTCTGGAAATATTTTGAAAGCATTTCCTCAACGTTAAGAAGACAATGCAGAAAGAAACCATCTAGATACAATCCCTGGAACTGCTGCAGCCTCTTGCAAGCATGAAAGGTCTGGTCTGAGAAAATCTGACACAATGAGAATGAGGAAAGCAGAGTGAAAAGATGGTCTGCCAATTCAGCGTGGGGCCAAAACAACTCCATGGAGGCACAACTTAAAACCGTCTTGCCTTGTGACCACGGACTTCTTCAGGTGTCCCAGAGCTTGCCTGTTGGCAGTAAGTCAAGAGAGACAGTGTGACTGGTCTCGTATTTATGCATGTGCAACTCAGACAGATGGGTGAATTAATACTCTGTGGGGCAGAAATTTGCGTGGAGGGAGACAGGAATCAGCCAATAAATTCTTCCTTTCTACCTCAACTGGAAAGTTCTGAGAAATAATCACGTGTATGGCTTCTTGAAAGAGAGTTTCATGTTATCAAGCAATCAGTTAGCTTGATTGCAAGTAATGGCTACTGAGGTAATGCACCCTCATTTGGACTCTCCTTTCCTGTCTCACTAGCTTCATTCTTATTCCCTGGAACTGGAATCCCTAGTAAAATATTGACACATAAGTCTCTGCCAAAGGCTCCTCTTTAGGGAAACGAGGCTAAGACATGAGTCCGTTTTTTTCCTCTGACTTGTAGCTACCTTGACTAATTTATCATCTTTTTATTCATCAATCACAACTACTTAGCCTCCATCCACAGGCTTATCTCTGAAACTGGACTTGGCTTTCTTTAACAGACAGCTCTAAGTCAGTACTCAGGGACTTGCTCTCTTAATAGAGGACTTCTTTAATTTCTGTTAGCAATGTTTTATAGATTTCTTTACACAGGTCTTATGCATTTTAAAATATTTTATGTTTTATGCTATTTTAAGTGGTTTTTTTTTTTTTTGAGTTTCAATTCCCCCCCCTTTTTTTTTTTTTTTTTTTTTTTTTGAGATGGAGTCTCGCTCTGTTGCCAGGATGGAGTACAGTGGCGCGATCTCGGCTCACTGCAACCTCTGCCCCCCAGGTTCTAGCAATTCTCCTGCCTCGGCCTCCAGAGTAGCTGGGACTACAGGCACGTCCACCACACCCAGCTAATTTTTTGTATTTTTTTAGTAGAGACGGGGTTTCACCATGTTAGCCAGGATGGTCTCGATCTCCTGACCTCGTGATCCACCCGCCTTGGTCTCCCAAAGTTCTGGGATTACAGGCGTGAGTCACCGTACCCGGCCTTGTTTCTTTTTTTTAATATGTTTTTCTTTTCTGAGACAGCGTCTGGCTCTGGTGCCCAGACTGGATTACAGTGGTACCACCTCGGTTCACTGCAACTTCTGCATCCCAGGCTCAAGAGATCCTTTCACCCCAGCCTCCCCAGTAGCTGGGACTACAGGCATGTGCTACCACACCCAGCTAATTTTTGTATTTTTTTGTAGAGATAGGGTTTCACCATGTTGCCCAGGCCACTGGGCTCAAGCGATCTGCCTGCCTTGGCCTGCCAAAGTGCTGGAATTACAGGCATGAGCCACTGTGCCCAGCCAATTTCCAATTTTTCATTGCTGGACTTGGCTATGTAAGTATAACTTTTATATATTATGCGATATATATGCAATATCTATGCAAATATAACTTTTATATATTAACCACGTATCCTGAGACCTTGCTAAACTCATTTATTAATTCTGCTAACATTTTGTAGGTTCCTTAGGATTTTCTACACAGATGATCACATCTGAGAATAAAAATGCCTTTTGCCTTCCCCTTTCTAACTTTTTATTTCTTTTCTTTGACTATTGCACTGGCTCAGACCTCCAGGACAATGTTGAATACAAGTGGTGAAATTCACTGGGCAGCAGTGGTTCACACCTGTAATCCCAGCGCTTTGGGAGATTAAGCCAGGAGGATCACTTGAGTCCAGGAGTTTGAGACCAGCCTGGGCAGCATAGTGAGACTTTGTCTCTTTCTACATATATTTTTAAAAAGTGGTGAAATTGGACATCCCTGCCTTCTTCCCAGTCATAAGGGAAAAACATTCAAATTTTCATCACAATTTAGATATAGTTTTTGTTTGTTTGTTTTTGCAAATGCCTTATATCGAGTTGAGAAACTTTCCTTCTGGCCTGGTTTTCTTACATCTTTGATCATGAATGAACGTTGAATTTTGTCAAATGCCTTTTTGGCATCTATCGAGATGATCATGTGATTTTTCTTTTCTATTCTGTTGACAGAGTTAGTTATATTGATTTAGTTTTGAATGCTAAACCTACTTTGTGCTCTTGAGATAAACTCCATTTGATTATGATATATTTTCCTTATTATTTATTGTTGGATTCGATTTGCTAATATTTTACTAAAGATTTTGTGTTCAACTTCATGAGGATTATAGTCTGTACTATATACTGGCCTCATATAACTTGGGAACTATTTGCTTCTCTAATACTTTCAGGAAAAGTTTGTACCAGATTTGCATTATTTTTCCCTTAGATGCTTGATAGAATTTGCCAATAAACTTACCTATGCCTGGAGTTTGTTTGTGAGAAAGTGTTTAACCACAAATTTAGTTTATTTAATAGATGTATATGGGCTAATCAGATGACCTATGTCTTCTTAAGTGAACTTTGCTAGTTTACCTAGTCTTTTTTTTTTGATAAGTCTAGCTAGAGTTTTTAAATTTTATTGATCTTTTCAGATAATAAAGTTTTTATTACATTTTTGTTGATTTTTCTTCGTTTGTGCTTCTGTTTTCTGCTCTTACTTTTATCATTTCCTACTCTTCATTATTTTTACTATTAATACATTTACTCTTTCTGGTTTCTTACAATGGAGAGTTCAATAAGTGACTTAAGACCTTTTATTCTTTTTCTGATATAATATTTTAATGCTATAAGTTTCCCTCTAAGCACTACTTGAAGTCTAGCTTGCAAATTTTGATATGTTGCATTTTTGTTTTCATGTCATTCAAAACATGTTCTAATGTCACTTTTGATTTCTTCTTTGACCCATGAATTAAAGTGTGTTGTTTCATCTTCAATTATTTGAGGATGTTTCAGACACATTTCTATTTTTAAAAAATAATTTCGACTTGTAGATTTAGTGGATACATGTGCACATTTGTTCCATGAGTATAGTGCATGATGCTGAGGTTTGGGATATGAATAATCCCTTCATCCAAGCAGTAAGCATAGTATCTAACACTTAGTTTTTCACCACTTGCCCCTCCCGCTCCCTGACCCTTCTAGTCGTCCCCAGGGTCTGTTGCTGCCATCTTCATGTCCATGAATACTCAATGTTTAGCTCCCACTTATAAGCACAGACATGTAGTATTTGATTTTCTGTTCCTGCATTAATTCATTTAGGATAATGGCCTCCAGCTGTATCCATATTGCTGCAGAAGACATGATTTCATTCTTTTTCATGGCTGGGCAGTGTTCTGTGGTACGTATGTACCACATTTTCTTTATCCAATTCACTATTGATGGATACCTGGGTTGATTCCATATCTTTGCCATTGTGAATAGTGCTGCAATGAACATAAGATTATGTGTGCTTTTTGGTGGAACAATTTATTTTCTTTTGAATATGTACTCAGTAATGGGATTGCTGGGTTGAATGGTAGTTCTGTCTTAAGTTATTTGAGAAATCTCCAAACTGCTTTCTATAGTGGCTGAGCTAAATTTACATTTCCACCAACAGTGTATAAATGTTCCCTTTTCTCTGCAGCCTCACCAGCATCTGTTGTGACTTTTAAGTAATAGCCATTGTGATTTGTGTGAGATTGTATCTCACTGTGGTTTTGGTTTGCATTTCTCTGATGATTAGTGATGCTGAGCATTTTGTCATGTTTATCAGCCGCTTGTCCGTCTTCTTTGGAGAAATGTCTGTTTATACATTTTGCCCATTTTTTAATGGGGCTGTCTTTTACTTGTTCAATTGTTTAAGTTCCTTATAAATTTTGGATATTAAAACTTTAATGGATGCATATGTTCGAGGAGTATACGTTATATAATTTGAATCATTTAAAAATCATTGTGAATATTGCCTATCTCTTGATAAATGATGTATGTGCATTTGAAAGGAATATGTATTCTACTGTTGTAAGTGGATTTTTCTATAATTGTAAATTAGTTAAAATGGTTGATGACTTTGTTCAGAATTCTATATCCTTACTTACTTTTCCTCTACTGGTGTTACTTATTTCTAAGGGTAAAGTATTAAAACCTTTAGCTGTAATTTTGAATTTGCCTTTATCTGTTTTCTATTTTATCAGGTTGGGTTTTTAAAAATTATGTTTTGAAATTCTGTTATTAGGGTCTTTGTTCCTTTTTTCCTGTATTTTAAAATTAGTTTGCTATTTTTATAAATCTATTTTATTTTATTTATTGGATTATTAGCTATAACTTTTGTGTATTTATTTACTTATTTATCGGTGAGTAGTTGTTATAGGACTACAGTACTTATTCTTAAACTTATCACTGTCTACCTTCAAGTAATATTATGGCACTTTACATGTAGCATAAGCTCCTTTCAACAGTATACTCTTATTTTCCCTTGCTCTGTCACTGTGCTATCACTGTCATACATTTTAATTTATATATATTATAAACACAACAAAAAGTTATGATTTTTGCTTTAAGCAGTCCATTATCTTTTCAAGAAATTTAGAAGAATAAAAGTCATTTACTATTTCCTATCATTTTTGTGATTTCTATCACCCTTCAATCCTCTGTGATCCAAATTTTATTTCCATCTAGTATTAGATTCTGCTACTCCCCCCCAAAATTTTTTTAACCTCTCTCATAGTGCTGATGTGCTGGCAATGAGTTTTCTCTATTTTATTAATTTTGAAAAAATGTTGACCACTATCTCTTCCAGTAGTTCTCCTGCTGTATTGTCTTTCTCTTCTCCTTAGCAGACTGCCTTTGTTAGATGTTTAATATTGTTCAGAAATCTTGAGTTCTTTAATTCTTTATTTTCTGTTGCTTTATTTTCTTTGTGTTTTAGTTTGAGTAATTTCTAATAATGTATCTTCAAATTTACTGGTTATTTTCTCCCCTGCTTCTCTATGATAGTCTAACCAAAAGAATATTTCTTTAGCATCACATGGATTTTAAAATCTATAACATTTGATGTGACACCTCTATTTTGAGACAGGGTCTTGCTTGGTCACCCAGGCTGGAGTGCAGTGGTGTGAGCACAACTCACTGCAGCCTCAATCTCCTGGGCTCAATCAATCCTCCTGCCTCAGCTTCCTGATTAGCTGGGACTATAGGCACATGCCACTATGCGTGGCTAACTTTTTACAAATTTTTTGTAGAAATGGGGTTTTACCATGTCGCTCAGGCTTCTCTCAAGCTCCAAGGCTCAAGTGATCCTCCTGCCTCATCCTCCCAACGTGCTGGAATTACAGGCGTGAGCCACTGTACCCAGCTGACACTTTTTTATAGTTTTATTTTTTTCTGCTGAAATTTCTCATCTGTTTATACAAATTGACCACCTTTTTTACTATATTGTTTATTATATTAATCATAGTTATTTTAAATTCTTTGGCTGATAGCTTCAACATCTTGGCCATTTCTGAGTCTTGTTCTGTTCTCTTTATCTCTTGATAATATGTTTTTGCTTTTTTTCTCTGTCTTATAATATTTAATTGAATGCCAAACAATGAATGTAAAAGAACGGTAGAGAGTAAATTAAATAATGTTTATGTTGGAAAATTGACACAGTCATTTTTTCAGACCAAGTGTGTTTGTGTGTATGTGTGTGTGCATGTGTGCAAAGGAGTGAGTTGATCTAGCCAATAATTGAGCTTAGTTCGGGTTTTCTTTTTCTTTTCCTTTTTGGTACTATAGTTTTAGTGTACCACTGCACTGGCTTCTTATTCCTTCATTGGTAGGTTGTTGCTACCTTGTGGTAAACAGTCTTGAGGTCCAGATGGTTTTTGTTAATAATGCCACTCTGCCTTCAGTTTTTAGCCAGGCCTGGCCTCTTGTGTCACAGAGGTGGTCTCTGTACTCACTTTTATTCAGTGGTAGTTGCTGGTTCCTCAGTTGAGGCTCATGGAGGCAGCAGGGGAGGTTTCTCTGTTCTGCTTCAGCCGCAGTTTTAGGCAGTCTCTGTCTTCCTGAATCACAGAATATGGTTGTCTCTTTGTTTCTGTCCTCCTCCAGTGCCAGATAACCTTTGTCTTACGAAGTGCAGGGCCTAACACACAGGTAGGTTTCCTGCTACTCCTCCTTATAGTAACAAAACTCTAGTTTGTATTGGCAGGAAGGTTTTGGGCAAACCAGTTTCTTGCCTCTCCTTCAGTGGCAGCATACTTCAGTTTTTATATCAGTGCGTGATGTCACGCCAAGCAAATGTTCTGTTCCTTCCCCAGGAGGAGAAAAGATTTTTTCCTAGTGTCCAGGCAAGGCGGAAGAGCAGAAGCTTTTTTTATCCTCTTCAGCAACAGCCAACTTGGGCCTGGGATGAGATAGCAAGTCAGGGGATGTGGGGAAGAGGAGGAAAGTAGGTGGGAGTAATAGGGATGGGGGAGATGCAACTCTGGCAGCAGATGACTTCACCGCACATCAAATAAAGTGAAGTCCAGGATGTAGGCAGTTTTCTTTCCCTCCCTATTCCCAGATGCAGATGGGTTTTTTTTCTTACTATGAAAGCATACAGGTATCTTGACTCTCTCAGTGGCAGATAAGTACCACCTTGTATTCATACAGGGCCAAGAGCTTAGATAACCTTCACTAGGTACTCTTGCCTTACCCTCAAGCCTTGGCAAACTCTGCACACTTACACCATTAAAATAGGCTGTCTCACTAAGGTTAAATAAAGCAATGCTCTGCCTTCTCTTCTCAGCTCTCATGTCCTTTCCACGATCTGTTTAACGTTTTTATTGGTGGTATCATTTTTTTAAACGATCCCCAAGTGTAGTTCTGAAATGCTACCTATCATTCCTAAGCACAAGAAGACTGTGATTGTGAGAAAATATTTCAAATGGTCCATTTTCAAGGCATGATAAATCTAAGGACTGGCAGCCAGCCTGTGGATAACAAATTGCATGGCTCAAGCTCCTAGAAAGTCATGATAAGTGAATAGAATGTAGAGGAGGGGTCAGCCCATAAAAGGGAAGAAAGTTTCATTATTGGGAAGTTGAAACTCAAGCAGGGAAGGGGACCAGGGTATAATCTCATAAGAGAAATCATAAAACTTAGGCGGCATCCAGGAAGATTGTAACCCCATAGTACTCAACCAGTGAGGAACTGGGGGAGGGACTTCTGTGGTAGGAGATAAATTACCTGCTGTAGCTGCCCCCAGTGCGTCTGCCTACCAGACACTCCATCTTGCAAGACCGCTATTAAAAGTCTCACTTTCGCTGTTCTTTGTGCCTCTGGGTCCATTCTCTGAGTTTGGATGGGTGAGCATGTTTCTCACAGTAATGAAACCACCTTGGCAAAAATTATAACAGAAAATTTTGACAGTGAGAGAGCTTTGACGTATCTGATTCCATCTTGCTTCTAACCTCCAAGATGTCCTTGTTCATTCCTGAGCATACGCTGAACTAATTTAGGAGAAACTTAGTTTATAGTTTAACTTTGAATCAAAGATGATAATAGCCCTTTCCCAAAACAAACCCCTTTCTTGCTAGGGGACCAGACTGCCTTTGTGGGGACTGACAAATTAGCCACAAGATTAGAAATTATGGTTTAGTAGTCATACAGCAGGAGGTGCCAAGATCCGGAATCTCCCCATGTTGCTCCTGGGGATAACCTCACTCTTGTTAAACCTAAGACCAGTGCTTGAGGGATTTTATGGACCCATACTCTATGGTTCAGCTTAGCACCACCCAGATCCATAAGCCGGTTCATCTGGTCTTGTGGCCCCACCTGGGAATTGATTCAGTGCAAGAGGACAGCTTCAACTCCATGTGGTTTCATCTCTGACCCAACCGATCAGCGCGCTCCCCTTTCTGACCCCTACCACCAAATTATTCTTACAAACCTGTATTCCCAAGTTTTCAGGGAGACTTGTTTGAGTAATAATACAACTCCAGTTTTCCGTATGGCCAACTATGTGTGGATTAAATGCTTTTTCTATTGCAATTCCCCTATCTTGCTAAATCAGCTCTGTCTAGGCAGCAGGTCAGGACCCACTGGGTAGTTACAGTAATGTGCCTTGTGGAGAAAATATGTATTAAATAAGCTTTGTTTGAGCATGAGTTACAGTGCTGTTGACCATGAATTTAATGTTAAAATCAACAATATGTATTAAATAAGATGCCTTTAAACAGAAACATATATAAAATAAGGTTATATATTGATCAGTTGACAAACATGTTATAGCCAGAGACTCATAGGAACCTAACTCTATATTTTCGCTAGGACCAATGGTTCTTTATTCACTAATTCAGTGTTTACAGTGACTTTATAGAACGTAATTACCATGAATAATGAGAATTGTCTAGATATGTGTATGTATATTGAAGGAAATTAAAATATTGTACCTCAAAATATATTTATTTGACTTATTTTGAAATGGCTGCCACTGGGCCATCCTGACAGAAGTGGCCTTGCAAAGCTCTCTCAAATGGGGAAGGTCTGCATCTGTAAAGAATCTCCATTAAGGCAGCCACACCCCTCCCTTTTCTATTTCTTTCCCCATACCCAGCAGAGATTGACAGTCTGACACCATTTACCAGCTATTCTCTCTGAGACAGCCTTTATCTACATAACAAGGCCACCTTTGCTAGCCAAGCTTCTTCCCCCACCTCTCAAAATCTGTTTTAGCAGAATCTAAGCCCGCATTCTTTCTGTAGCCTCAAAATGGGTTCTCCTTGCCTACTGTCCAGATAAAGCCAACTTTTCAAGACAGGAGAATTGCAATAGCAAAAGAGTTTAATTCATGCAGAGCCAGCAGAATGGGAGACCAGAGTTTTATTACTCAAATCAGTCTCCTCAAAAATTTGGAGACTGGAATTTTTTAAACAATAACTTGGTGTTTAGGGGGCCAGGGAATGGAGAGTGCTGATTAGCCAGGTCAAAGATTAAACTGTAGAGGGTCAAAGAGGGTTCTTCTGGCTGTCTTCTGTTTCTAAGTGGTATAACAGAACTGACTGAGCCAGATAACCAGTCTGGGTGGAACCAGCTATTGCATCAGAATGCGGGGTCTGAAAAATATCTCAAACACCAATGTTAGGTTTTACAATAGTTATGTTATCCTTAGGAGCAATTTGGGGAGGTTCAGAATCTTGTGACCTCTAGCTGCATGACTCCTAGCATGACAGTTTAGTATTCTGGGAGCCCAGGCACAAAAGAGTATGTATTCACTCATGCTGGGTGGAAGGAAGTGGTAGGAACCCTTTGGCCTTTAAGAATTCCTTAAAGTAAGGCCGGGCGCGGTGGCTCAAGCCTATAATCCCAGCACTTTGGGAGGCCGAGACGGGCGGATCATGAGGTCAGGAGATCGAGACCATCCTGGCTAATACGGTGAAACCCCGTCTCTACTAAAAAAATACAAAAAAAAAAAAAACTAGCCGGGCGACGAGGCGGGTGCCTGTAGTCCCAGCTACTCGGGAGGCTGAGGCAGGAGAATGGCCTAAACCCCGGAGGCGGAGCTTGCAGTGAGCTGAGATCCAGCCACTGCACTCCAGCCTGGGCGGCAGAGCAAGACTCCGTCTCAAAAACAAACAAAAAAAAGAATTCCTTAAAGTTTCAGATTTCTTTTTATTTTCCTTCAAGGTTCCTATCACTTCCTTCCATGCTCTCCCAATGCTAAAACCCAATTTGTACGTCTTATCTCTCCTGACTAGGGCCTGTAACCCTTTCAAATTCATGTCACCTAATCATTTTACAACCTTTGCTCTTGATGGACTCAAAAATTCTGTAGATTATCTGGCTTTTTCTCACTGTTAGTAAAGTGATATTCCCTTTCTGCTTTCTATGTTCTAAACACAAGCAAAACTTTTACGTTGATGTTTTACCATTATTGGATTCTGAACTCCCCAAGGACCTCAATCAAGGTGACCTGCTACCTAAAAATAAAACCCAGTAACCAATATTCTAAATGTGTTCATACTTCTAATATCCTGTATCTTCACATTTTAGCTTTAAGCTATTCTAATATTAATTTCAGTTAAATTGTATGTAAAAAACAAATAGCCTGGCTCTTACCTGCCTACACTGTTACTCTAGTCTAAGTATTTCTGGAGTAACAGTGTGAGCAGGTAAGAGCAGGTAATATTCATGGGCTGTGTACATAGGGAAGTTTCACTCTCATGGTGTCTGCATAGTTCCATAGACACTGCCATTGGCTGTGTCTTCCTTCAAATCTCCACTGCACACAGTGTAACTGCCCAGTGGGGTTCTCCTTGCCCGCTGTCCAGATGCAACCAAGTTATCAGGATGGGGGAGGGAATTGCAGAAGAGAAAGAGTTTAATTTTGTAACAGGAGACTGGAGTTTTGTAACTCAAATCAGTGTCTCTGAACATTCTGAGGCTAGGGTTTCTCAAGGAGAGTTTGGTGGGCAGGGAAATGCGTGCCGCTGATTGGTTGAGGATGCAATGTTAGGGGTGTGGAAAACAGTCCCTGTGCACTGAGTCAGGTTCTGTGTGGGGCCACAGACCCATTGAGTCAAGAGTATCTGGTTTGGATGGGGCCATCTGGTCATCAGAAATGCAAAACCCTGAAAAGACATCTCAAAAGGCCAGTAGGTTCTATAACAATGATGTTATCTGCAGGAGTGATTAGGGATGTTGCAAATCTTGTGACTTGTGGAAAAATGGCTGGTAATCATTTATGCCTACATCTTAGCAGAATTCAGCCTCATCTCATTCTCCTAACCTGGTGGTCTTTCATTAGTTTTGCTATGGTGGTTTAGTTTTGGGGAAGGGCAATTATCATTTGAACTATAAACTAAATTTCTCCCAAAGTTAGCCCAAGCCCGGGAATGACCAAGGGAAGTTTGGAGTTAGGGGCAAGATGGGGGTTGGTTAGATCAGATCTATTTCAGTGTCATAGTTTTCTCACTGATATAATGTCTGCAAAGGCAATTTCGACAGCAGTTTTCTGACTTGTGGTCACTATCACACTGCCAAGAAGATCCTGCCTCTGCTCCAGCACAGCTCATCCGGGTTGGCCATCTCTGCTGCCCTGGGCTATCCTGCTGCAAACAGTGAGTGAGCCACAGGGCACCCATCTGCGCAATGTTCTGAGGAGGAATGACTTAGAATGGCTCACTCCATTTTGTATTATGTGCTGAGTGAGGAATCCCAAACCAGGATTGCTGGATCCTGGTGTATTACAGAATGTCCAGTTTTCCCCCATAGACATGTGGGGGATCTTCAATCTTATCCCCCCATAGACATGTGGGGATCTAAGCTGAGGGAAGATTTAAGGAATAATCATTATGTTCTCTGAATCCCTAATCCCCCTGGGAAATACATCTTTTCACTGGTTCAGACTCTTTATGCTTGGCTCCTTGTTGCCTCAGGCTACGACTTCACACAGCAGAGTGAAGCAGGCCATCTTGTCAGCCCACCAGAAATACCAAGTTACGTCGGAACTCCAGCCGTGTGCACAGCTTGAATCCCACACAGGAGCACACAGCACAAATTAGAAGACTCCTTTGTCCCCAGTGCAAACAGCCATCTGTCAAATCTGTTCACCAATTAACCAAATATGTCTGAACTCTCCGCAGTAGGCTGTGCCTTCAGTTGCAATTTCCATATTGAAAATATGTTTTTCATTAGCAAAGGTGCTTTTCCCCCAAAGGAACTTAGAAAAATGCAAAGCAGCTTCTAACATTCACAGTGCCATTGGAATTGTTGCATTTTAATCATATAAACTGACATTTATAGGTTCTTAACTTCTGGAGCAGTGAGATGGTGGAAGGCCATATGTATCCAATGTCAAGAACAGAAAAGGTTCAACAATTTAACTAAGAAATCATTTTTTTGGAAGTAATTTAATGAACCTGGAGAGAAAATAAAAACATTTTTACAACATATGTTATTTTTTATGGTTACAGTGTTAAACATGAAAACTAAAGAAACAACAAAGACACTCAAACGTGAAAATGAGTATGAGCTTCATAATGTGCATATTGTAACGGATTTCACAAGATTTCAAGTTCTCACATCTGATTGCTTTTATAGGTCATGAAAAAGAAAAGATGTAGTAATATGTACGTTATCTCATGTCACTGAGATTGAGAATCAGAATTTAAAACCCTTTTAAAATGCCTCCCTTAAGTTTACAATTTAGCAATACAGAAAAATTAATACTTGTTATTCATTTGATTATGCCCCCACCTCCTGTACATGCGGCACATTTTAATTGGCCCAGTTGCAGATATGCCTCCCTTCTCACCACCTCCCTTCCCATACCAGCATCTCTTCTCTTCTTCTCTTCTACTTCAGATTCCTGCTACCGTCCCACATATACATTTGAATGAGCCTTTTGAATGGCATGAGTTATTTATATCTCAGTGTGCATTTTTGCCAGAGTCATCTCCCTCAGGGATACTTGGATTCTAAAGCTTTATTTCCAACTGGGTACCAAAAAAATCTTCTTTTAAATGAATATCCAATATCAGCTGTCCTGGAGATACACGTAAACTTGATTCAAAACTTCCAATCCCACAGCCTTAAAATCCAAAACCCTCCTTATGATTTTTGTGCATTTCCAGGAGTTATTCTCCTGGTATTCTCCGCTAATGGCTCCTGAATCTGCATGTGCTGTCTCTGTCGTGCATTCACTTGGACTCAGAAGTCAGCACTATTTTTTTTTTTTTTTTAGTTTAATAGGATTTTCTGAATATGTGGAGTTACACTGAATGGCGCATGTCCCTCTACCATCTCACATGTTCCATTCTACCTTTTTCCTTCTTTCAACAGGAGTTGGGAAAGCTGTTAGAAGACAGCCAATTTTAACAGCTGAGTGAGGACTAGAGTTCCAGCCATCTTCGAAGCACCACCAGGAGAGGAGTTGAGTGAGGGGGGGTACCAGTGGCAATGGCATGGCAGTGGTTCTTGGAAAAGGACTATACCTCTGAAGTGCTGTCAGCAGCAAAAAGTGTAGTGTTACTGCAGCAGGAAGGAGCAACTAAAATAGTCAATTCACCCAGCTCCCAAAGATGAGAGACTTGGAAGGATGAGATGAAGTCAGCCCACACTGGCACTGGTCACACATCTCACTGTTTATTGGAGGAAGTGCACCTTCTCTCTTACTGCAGGATTTTGGCATAGGTGCAAAGATAACTTCACGGTTTTTAGTTTTGAAGAACATGAATATTATAATTGCCTCTCCTCTATGGCATAAACTCTAAATAATGCCTCCTGACTTAAAGAAAAACAGACAATTTAATAGTTATTAAAAACAATTTAAGATGATTCAAATATGTTCCATCTCTTAAGGATTCACCTACTCAATCCATAGTCAAATGTCTTCTCCTGTCTTCTAGTTCATCCCTTCTCAATGTATTCCATGTAGTTGGAAGTGACTTGCGACTATTTTCTTTTGCATTCTCAACTCCTGACTTAAAACTCCCTGAAACCTATCCTACTGGGTTCTTCTGGACTCCATCTCATTCCTAGATTTATTGTAATTTTTCTTTCATTTCCAGTATAAATTCTCTAGCTAACAATTCTCCTCTTGTCCAATAAAACTAGACCTCATAATAATAAAAATGACCACCAGAGAGAGGAGAATAGAGGAGAGAGAAGGAAGGTAGGAAGGATAGGATGGTGTAAGGGAAGTACCAAGTTAACAATGCTAGAATTTCCAGAATGTTCTTTATGGGCAAAGGGAGGGTCAGAGATTATGAGTGCTTATGCATTATTTGATTGTGTCTGTATTGTTCAAGGAAAATGAAATTTCTTAGAAAAATTCGAAATATTTTTTGATAGAGAGGAAATACTTCTCCATCACCTTTAATCTAGGTAAGAAGCTTCAATGAAAAAATAAAAATATAACAGAAACTTACAGTGGGATTTTCTGAGGTTGGCACTAACAGATGTCTGTGGCCTCTGTCCACTAGAGCTATTTGAGCAGACCCTTTCTGCCAGAAGAGACCACTGTAATGAAAGCATTAGTTAGTCCTCTTGGAATTATGTGGACTAAAGTGAAATTATTGAGCAAGGGGTCTAGGGACTTTGAGTGAACTGATGACTCCAAGGAGGGTCTGGCCTCCTGTCATCTGCTTTTTAACTCTCAAATTTTGGTAGCATATTTATGCAGCTGTCCACAGCTACTATTCCCTCCTGGATAGGAATTTTGCATGCCAGGTACCAGTGAAAAATGAGGATGAGACCTCTGGCCCCAGCTATTGGCAGAGAGTCAGGCTCATTGGTGTACTCCTGCTGGCTAGAGCATTACTGAGAGCTCACAGGCCAGGTGCCGAGAGAACATCCCCCTCAGCAGCACATTTGTCAGAAAGCTGTTCTCACCTGGACACCTGAATCCATTACAGGCTTTCCCCAAACCCAGCAACACTGGAGACCTGGCTTCTCTCTACAAATACTCTACCCTTGAAGATCTCAGTCTAGTGAACAAACCTTTTTCTCCATGCACAGTCCAGGCCAGGTGTGTTGGAACATAAGCCCCTGTCAAACACCTCATTGTACCTCCATCTGCAGAAGAGAAGCATCTTTTCCTGACCTTCCACTGGTAATCACTATGTTTTGGGATGCATGGGTTTTCATTTTAGACATCGATGTCAATTTCAAACAAGTTATATTCCTAGCATACGCCTAACAAGCCATATTTTAAATTAACATGCAGTATTCAGATTTTAAAGCAAAAGTGCAAGCTAAAACATTAACCTGTTAATTGGTTAATAGGTGTAAGACCTAATGACACCTTGGAATCAAAAGTTATCCTGTATTATGCTTCATTTTGCAACAATAGTAGGAGGTAACAAACATTGACTATTTCCTGGGTGTCAGGTACATAGTACATTATTTCATCTAATCCATGGTCAACTCCTCTTTGGCTCTCAGTACTGAGGATGAGTTCTGGCTCCGGAGAACAGAGACAGCATAGAAGACACAAAATAACCACAGGCCTTTTTCCAGTTCAGTTGGTAATACACTTCTTCGTTATGAGAGTTAATGCAAATGAGCACAATCTAAATGAAGCCCTGCTGAATTACTCAGAAAGGGGAAAGCAATGCAAGATTGCCAAAGAAGTCTTGCAGAGAGAAACAGGAGAGCCCTGGGTGGTAATAGCTATCTCATTTCCTGCTAGCACTTTCTCGCCACACCACACCACTTCTCTGTTTTTCTGTTTTATCAATCAGTAAAATAAGAGCCTCAAGACAATAAGGCCCAAGGCCCAGAGATCATGATTAACTGCAAGATTCAAAATCAGCTGCAAGAGAACTAAGCTGTCACGTGGGTTTCTAAAGAATATTTGCCTCTTTCACTAAAGGGAGAATGAAGGTTGCTTAACCTCTCTGTGAAATGAGCTTCAGTCCCTCTTCCATGAATGACTGGCTAAACTTCATTTTCTCTAAAACCCTCTACTATTCAGTTCTCTTCCCACCTGCTTGGCCTAATCCTGCATGAGAGGCAATGATTGGCAGCAGGGAAAGAAGATACGTAATTTAGTTTCTGAGGAACAAGGCTTCTGGAAAGCTTTGTAATTAACCTATTCTCCCCGTAACTGATTCTCTGTTGCTCTAGGACCCTGACAATAAGCCTTACCCATGATTTATATTCTGACCTTCTTTGCAGTAAAGGAAAGAATAATGAACCAAGAGTTGCAAGACCAGATTTTTATCCCAAATCTCAAATAACTCTGTAATATTTGCATAAATGGTTAACCACCCTGGAGTGCTTTCTTAATTGAAAATTAAGGGAGAGGCATGGTGGTGCATACTTATAGTCTGTAAACCAAAAATAAAATTCTAAGACCCCCAAGACCCCCCAACCATCTGAATGGGCCTCTTCTCTTGGCCAAGGGCATTCCAAGTTAACCTGAAAAACTAGTTCAGTCCATGATGGGAAGGGGTGTTGGACATGCCCCATTAGACCCTCCTCCCTTTTGAAATTACTCATAGAAAAGACTTTTTGAGTCTGACAAGAAACATTTGCAATCTATTCTCTCTAAAGCCTGCTACCTAGAGGCTTTGCTTGTGTAATAAAACCTTAATCTCCACAACCCGTTATCTTAACCCCGACGTTCTTTCTAAGTCTTTAGGTAATAATTCTTTCAATCAATTGCCAATCAGAAAATCTTTGCATCTACCTATGACCTGAAAGCCCCCAGATTCCATTTAACCTGCCTTTCCGAACCAAACCAATGTACATGTTACATGTATTGGTTGATGCCTTATGTCTCCCTAAAATGTGTGAAACCAAGTTGTGGCCCAACCACCTTGGACACATATTCTCAGGATCTCCTGAGGGCTGCATCATGGGCTATGGGTCACTCATACCTGACTCAGAATACGTTTTTTTTTTTTTTTTTTTTTCAAATATTTTACAGAGTTGGACTCTTTTCATTGACAAGTCCCAGCTGTGTGTGAGGCTGAGGTGGTGGAATTGCTTGAACCAGGAGTTCAAGGCTGCAGTGAGCTGTGATCATGCCATTGCACTCCAGCTTGGGCAATGGAGTGCCCTGTCGAAAGAAAGAAAGAAAGAAAGAAAGAAAGAAAGAAAGAAAGAAAGAAAGAAAGAAAGAAAGAAAGAAAGAAAGAGAGAAAGAGAGAAAGAGAGAAAGAGAGAAAGAGAGAAAGAAAGAGAGAAAGACAGAAAGAAAGAAAGAGAAAGAAAG
>NC_045448.1:69291205-69306927 GCF_002776525.5 Piliocolobus tephrosceles | reverse complement strand
AAGAAAGAAAGAAAGAAGAAAGAAAGAAAGAAAGAAAGAAAGAAAGAAAGAAAGAAAGAAAGAAAGAAAGAAAGAAAGAAAGAAAGAAAGAAAGAAAGAAAGAAAGAGAGAGAAAGACAGAAAGAAAGAAAGAGAAAGAAAGAAAGAAAGAAGAAAGAGAAAGAAAGAAAGAAAGAAAGAAAGAAAGAAAGAAAGAAAGAAAGAAAGAAAGAAAGAAAGAAAGAAAGAAAGAAAGAAAGAAAGAAAGAATAAAAAGGAAAAGGGGTTGAACCAGGTGGTCTCTAAGGACCCTTCCAACTGAAACTCAGCAGTGCACATACTGTGGAATAAAGGCATTTTCATCATCTAAAGTTCTGAAGCATTGAACTCAGCAGTGACCCAGCACGCACAGCAAATTGCCCTTGGAGTAAAAATTGTTTCCTGGAAGTGTTATTGATAAGCACTTACTTTTCATACCAGGTTTCTATTTCCTACAAGAATAACTCAGTCCCTTATTTAGAATGTGATGCCAATTTCACTACAGTTACAATGTTGATTTGAGTGTAAAATTTCATGGAAAACACATTTATTCTAATTACTGATTTTTGCTCTGCCCAGTAGCTAAGAAATAAATGAATACATGATCTCTCCTTCAATAGCCACAGGTTTTTTAAATTAAGAAGGAGAAAATGAGAGCTCAAAAATACGTTTGAGTAAATGAATAGTAAAACATATAATACTTTCCAATTTATTTCCTGCCATTTATGTTCCACATGAAAGCAACTAAATTCATGGTTATTGCACCTCATCATAGTCCAGAAACTATAATAATAGGTTCTGGAGATACAGAAATTAAGAGATTATTATTTAGTTTGAAAAGAGAAAATAGAGTAAATGGTGAAAGGTAAGTGTATTACTCCGTTTTCATACTGCTGATAAAGACATACCCAAGATTGGGTAATTTATAAAGAAAAAGAGGTTTAACGGACTCACAGTTCCATGTGGCTGGGAAGGCCTCACAATCATGGCAGAAGGCAAAAGACATATCTTACATGGTGGCAGACAAGAGAGAATTGAGAGCCAAGAGAAAGGGGCTTCCTCTTATAAAACCATCAGATCTCGTGAGACTTAATCACTACTATGAGAATAATATGTGGCAAACCGCCCCCATGATTTAATGAACTCCCGCTGGGTCCTTCCCATAACACATGGGAATTATGGGAGCTGCAATTCAAGATGGGATTTGGGTGGGGACACAGCCAAACCATATCAGTAAGGTAGTCATATTCAGCTTCACTTTAAAATTGATGCCAAAAATGTGGTTAGGTTTTAATGAAAAGTTCACATTTTTCTAGCAAATCCACAGTAATTAAGATGCTCTTTCCTGCATGTGTGGTGGGCCAGGGGCAGAACACAGATATGTGCCCATTCGTGTTTCACAGCCCAAATGGAACACTGGATCTATTTGGGAGGACTGTTTCAACGGGAGACTAAAGAAGGACCACAGAAATCAGCATCTTGTGAGAGGCGGGTTGTACCATTTTGTGTTCCCACTAGCAACGTATGAGAGTTGCAGTCTTCTCCACATTCTTGCTAATATAGTATTGCCAATATTTTTTAAATTTTAGACATTCCAGTTGGTGGAAATTGCCATCTCATTGTGGTTTTATTTTGCATTTCTCTAATAACTAATGATCTTGAGAACCTTTTCTTTTTTTTTTCTTTTCTTTTTTTAGTGTGAAAACATTAAGCAATTTTATTCCTGCTCCCATGGACCTTTAAACCAACATTTCTGGACTTACTCTTTTTTCCATTTCTGGATGAAATATCAGGCATGTCCTATTGGCTTTCTGAGTACTCTAGAAATAATCACATAGGCCCTTTTGTTTGGCATGTAAAAATCCAGTTCTGTCTAATAGATTCTTAACCAGTCAAGTTCCATCTAAGTGGAATGCTTCTCTCCTACCCCAGCTTGCTCTGTTTCCATTCAGAAGCCTCTCTGTGGGAGGGCCTGCTTCCTTCCCTGGACATTTGCACTTCCCATACCAGGGGCTGTGGACTGAATGTTTGTGACGCCAACAAAATTCTTATGTTGAAACCTAAGGCCTAAGGTGAAGGCATGAAGAAGTGTGGTCTTTGAGAGGTGATAGGATTATGAGGGCAGCCTTCATGAACGGCATTAGTGCCCTTATAAAAGAGGCTTGAGGAAGCCTGTTTCCCCTTGTGCCACATAAGGACACATGGAAGGTGCTATCTACGAGACACAGGTCCTCACCAGACACTGAATCTGATAGTGCATTCGTCTTGAACTTCCCAGCCTTCAGAACTGTGAGTTTCATTTATGAACTACACAGTCTAAGGTATTTTGTTATAGCAGACTGAATAGACTAAGACACCGGACTAAGTTCTGCTCATCTTTAAGTCATCACACACAGGGGCCTATTGGCGGATGGGGGAAAGGGAAGGGAGAGCATTAGGACAAATACCTAATGCATGCGGGACTTAAAACCTAGATAATGGGTTGATAGGTGCAGCAAACCACAATGGCACATGTATACATATGTAGCAAACCTGCACGTTCAGCACATGTATCCCAGAACTTCAAGTAAAATGAAATTTAAAAAGAGAATACCAACAAAACAAATATATCCTCTGCCCTTGTGGAGATTATAGTATAATGAGAGAGAACGTTTTCATGTGCTTATTAGCCATTCATGCATTTTCTTTTGTGAGATATTTGTTCAAGGCTTTTGCCACTTTTTATTGGGTTGGCATTTCATTGTTAATTTTTAGTAATTCTTTATTCTGGATTAAAGTTCTTGTTAGATATACGTATTACAAATTTTTCCTCCTGGTCTGTGACTTGCCTACTTATTTTCTTACTGGTGTCTTCATATGAGCCGAAATTTTTCATTTTGATGAATTCTAATCTATAAAATTTCTATTTTATATTATGTGTTTATATTCTGTCCAATAAATCTATTTCTGCCCCTAAGACTGTGAAGATACACTCCTATGTTTTCTTCTACAAGCCCTTTAGTTCTTGCTTATATTTTTAAATCTTTGATCCATCTGAAATTAATTTTGGTGTATGTATAGAGAGAAGGTTTGAGGTTCTTTTCTTGTCATTTAGCTATTCAGTTGTTCCAGGACCATTTGTTGAAAAACAAACAACAAACAAACAGACTTTGCTTTTTCTCATTGAATTGTTTTGGTGCCTTTGTCAAATATTCATTGTCCAAATATGTGCGGGTCTGATTCCAGACCTTCGTTTCTGGTCCTTTGATCACGTTGTCTGTCCTATGCCAATACCACACCATATTGATTACCATAGTTTTACGGTAAGTTTTGAAATCAAGTAGTAGGTGCCCTCCAACTCTGTTCTTCTTTTTATGTTTCTAGATCCTTCACATTTTACATACATCTTAGAATCAGCACGTCAATTTCTACAGAAAAGAGCTTGCTGGAATTTTAATTAGAACTTTGTTAAATCTATAAATTCGGGAAGAATACGTATCATAACAAAACTGAGTCTTACAGTCCATGAACATTGGAAGGTTGACTGGATGATCCACTTAATTTTTAAAAAAATAATTCAATGTCTTCTTTAATTTAATAACAACAGGATTTGGAGTTTCAAGTACAGAGGTCTTGCACATCTTTCTTTCCTAAGTAATAAATGGGCTTTGATATTACTGTAAATAGTATTGCTTTAACATTTTATTTTCCAGCCGGATATGGTGGCTCATGGCTGTAATCCCAGCACTTTCGGAGACCAAGGTGGGAGGATCTTTTGAGGCCAGGAATTCAAGACAAGCCTGGTCAATAGAGTGAGACCCCCCTCTCTACAAAAGAAATGTTAATACATTAGCTGGGTGTGGTGGCAGGCACCTATAGTTCCAGCTACTTGGGAGACTGAGACGGGAAGATTGCTTGAACTCAGGAGGTTGAGGCTGCAGTAAGCAGTGATGCAGGTAAGCATTACTGCACTCAAACCTGGGAAACAGAGCAAAACCTGTCCTGAAAAAAACAGAAAAATTATTTTCCAATTGCTTCTTGTTGTTATGTAGACATGCAACTGATTTTTATGTATTAACAAATACCTTGCATCCTTGCTAAATTGAATTAATTCTAACAGATTGTTTAGAGATGACTTGTCACTTTCTAGAAACAAAATGATGGAATCACAAAAAGATGATAGTTTTACTTCTTCTCCAATCTTTATGCCTTTTTAAAATAATGTTATTGCCTTATTAAACTAGCAGAACTGCTAGCATAATGTTGAGTGGAAGTGGTAAGAGCAGGCAGCCTTGTCATGATCCAGATTTAAAGGAAAAACATTTATATCTTATCTAGGTTTTTAGTAGGCAATCTTCATCAGGTTAAGGATGCTCACTTCAGTTATTTCAATTACTAATAGTTTGTTAAACATCTTTATCAATAATTGATGTTAGATTTTGTTAAATGTTTTATCTTTATCTCTTGAAATGAACATAAGATTTTTATTATTTATTCTGTTAATGTGGTGAATTATGCTGGTTGTTTTCCAAGTGTTTTGCCAATCTTGCAACCCTAGGCTAAATGTCATTGTTGTGATTTTACATATGCATATACATGCACACACACATATATACATACACATACATATTACTGGATTACATGTAATACGTACATACATTCAAATACATTTCAATACAATTGAACATATTACTGTATCCAGTATTCTTAGATCTTATGAAGAAATTTTTTATCTAAATTAAGAATATTAGTCTATAATTTTCTTTCATTGTAATATCGGTCAGGTTTTGGCATCAATGTTATGCTAGCCTTATAAAACTATTTTAGAGAGCGAGATTTTGTTCCTGCTATTGGTGGTGGTTGTTTTTATGAGGGGGGGTGGCGAATGAGAGTTTTGATTGCAAACCTAGTGTTCTAAATAGATATAAAGTTATTAAGATTTTCAGCTGGGTGTAGTGGTTCACACCTGTAATCCTAGCACTTTGGAAGGCTGAGGCAGGAGGATCACTTGAGCCTAGGAGTTCAAGACTGGCTTGGGCAACATAGTGAGACTGCTTCTCTACAAAAATTTTAGAAATTAGTCAGGTGTGGTGGTGCATGTCTGTAGTCCCAGCTACTCAGGAGGCTGAGGTGGGAGGTTTGCTTGAACCCAAGAGGTGAAGGCTATGGTAGGCTATGATCTTACCACTGCATTCTAGCCTGGACAACAGAGAATGTCACTGTCTCAGAAAAAAAGAAAGAAGAAAGAAAGAAAGAAAAGAAAAGAAGAGAAAAGAAAAGAGGAAGGAAGGAAGAAAGGGAAGGGAAGGGAAGGGAAGGGAAGGGAAGGAAAGGAAAGGAAAGGAAAGGAAAGGAAAGGAAAGGAAAGGAAAGGAAAGGAAAGGAAAGGAAAGGAAAGGAAAGGAGGAAAGGAAGGAAAGTTATTAAGATTTTCCATTTTTTGTGTGTGTAAGTTTGTTAAGTTGTATCTTTCTAGAAATTCATTCATTTTATCTGAATTTTAAATTTTATTAGCATAAAATTGTTCATATTACCTCCTCTTTTTAATAAATACAGAAACTTCACTGATATCTCTTCTTTCAATCCTGGTATAGGTTATTTGTATTTTTATTTTCTGTCTTGCTGAGGATGTATCAATGTATTAATCTTTTCAAGGAACAAATTTCAAATTTGTCCATTTTTCAGCCTTCTTTGTATTTTAAAATTTCTGTTTTTATCTTTATTATTTACTTTCTTCTACTTCCTTCAGATTTACTTTTCTCTTTCATTTCTGGAATATTCATGTGAAAACTTAGGTCATTAATTTTAAATCATTTTCCTTTAAATATAAGCATTTAAAACTATAAATTTTTTCTAAGAACTGCTTTAGCTGGATCCCACAAATACTGATTTTATTATCATCCAGTTCAAAATATTTTTTCCTTATAATTTCTTCTTTGAATCACTGTGCTATTTTTAAATGTCCTGCTTAATTTCTAAATTCTGAAGAATTCTTTTAGCTATATAATTGATACTGATTTATAATCCAATCACATTTGTCAGAGAACATACTCTGTCTGATGTCAACTCTTTGATATTTATTAAAACTTGTTTTATGACCCAGCCAATAATCTATCTTGGAAAATCAATGTATATTTTGTGGTTGTTGGATACTTAAGCTTTTTAAATATATTGGCATAAAGTTGTTCATGATAATGTCTTATGATTTTTAAAATAGCTACTCTATTTGTACTTATATTGTACTTCCATAATTTTTTTTCTGCCTTTTCTTCTTGTTTCGTTTGTCAATTTTGAGAGGGATTTCCCTCTTCTACCAGTCTTTTTAAAGAACAAACTTCACTGGTTTTATTGACCATCCAAATTTTAATTTTTATTGTTTTCTGTGTTATTAATTTCTGATTTCTGAATTTTTGTTTGCTAGGCTGTGGCCTACCTTCCACCATGAGAGACTAAGTTCTATGTGGGAAAGGAAGGGACCTTTTCTCTCTAAATAAATATTTAAATAAATGAATACATGAATCAACGAATGTTTTTGTGCTGCTTCCAGCATAGCTGAACAGCCTGGTGTATGTTAGTACACAGGACCCATTTGTTTAATTCTTAACTCCTTCCTTCTTGGTAACATTTATTGCCTCCTCTTCTTTCACACAGCCTCTGTTTGCTAGTGTTCCAGGACTTAGTCATTAGCCATCTCTTCTTTCTGTACTTACGTTCTAGACAATCTCATGTGATCCAATGGCATTAAATATTGTCTAGACATTGATGACTCGATTTCTAGTTCCTGTTTTTCTCAAGATTTCCAGAATGGTATATCTGAGTACCTTCTCAATTCCTTCATTCTAACTTACCACTTAAACTTACTCTTTTCAAATATCTTACTACTCTCCCAAAACCTGGTTATCCTCAGCACTCTCAATACATGAAATGTTATCACTCTTTGCCCCGTTTTTCAGGAAAAACCTTGGAAGCACCCCAACAACTTCCTATATTTAATACTGGTAAAGTCCTATTAGAATCAAATTCAAAATATAGCCTGAATCCATCCACTTTTCCTATTGAAATAGTCCTCCCAAATAGAGCCAATATCCCATAATGGGCTGTCAAAGACATATGGGCACATACCTGTGCATGTGTGTTCTGCCCCTGGCCCACCACACATGCAGGAAAGAGCATCTTAATTACTGTGGATTTGCTAGAAAAATGTGAACTTTCCATTAAAACCTAACTACATTTATGGCATCAATTTTAAAGTGAAGCTCAATATGACTACCTTACAGATATGGTTTGGCTGTGTCCCCACCCAAATCTCATCTTGAATTGTAGCTCCTATAATTCCCACATATCATGGGAGGGATACAGTGGGAGGTAATTGAATCATGGGAGGGCGGGTCTTTCCAGTGCTGTTCTTATGAATAATGAATAAGTCTCAGGAGATCTGATGGTTTCTGAAAGAGGAGTTTCCCTGCACATGCTCTCTTTGCTTGCTGCCATGTAAGATTCCTTTGCTCTTCCTTTATCTTCCGCCATGATTGTGAGGCCTCCCCAACCATGTGGAATTGTGAGCCCATTAAACCTCTTTCCTTTATAAACTACTCAGACTTTGGTATGTCTTTATTAGCAGTGTGAGAACAGACTAATACACTTGACTATGACACATTTGTATCTCACCTGGACTAGTGTTTCCTAACTGGCCTCCTTCTCCCACACCTACAACCACAGTCTATTCTACACATGATAGGGGGAGTGCACATGTTAAAGGCACTTCGTACTGATTACTCCTCCACTCAAAATTCCCCTATGGCTTCCCCAACACTTAGAATAAAATACAAAGTCCTTCCATGGATTACATGGTCCTGTGTAATTTGGTTTCTGGCTCCCCAGTTTCTATCACTAATTTTCTTCCATTCCATTCACTCTGCACCACCTATCCTGGTCTTCTCACTATTCCTTAAACACTCCGGTCTTTTTCCCATTTCAGGGCATTTGCATTTTTTCTTCAACCTGGAATTTTCTGCCCAGATATGACATCAGCTTTTTCCTTTACCTTATTGATGTGTCTGCTCACATGCCAGCTCTTTCAAGAAAACTAAAACAGCCATCAATCTAAAATAACCATCATTCCCAATTGCTGTTGGCCTTTTAAATTTTTTTCATATTCTACAGTATATATTCATTTGTTTATTCCCTGTCTATCCCCACAAGGATATAAACTCCATGAAGCCAAAGCTTTTTCTGATTTCCCCCCACCAGACTTCTAGTGTTTAGAGCACTGCTTGCCACATAGTAGGCCTGTAATAAGTATTTATTAAGTGAATGCATGAAGCAACAACTTTGAACTTCCACTGCAACCCTAAGTGAATGGGAATATAATTTTTGTAAAATCCTGCTACAAATTAGTTATGTAATCTTCAGCAAATTCCTAGAGCCAAACTTTCTTTTCTATAAAACAAAGAGGTTAGATTAAATAATTGCTACATTGTCTTCCAGCTTGTATATGTTCAGTTTATAAACCCTAAAAGTTCTGTAGAAAAATAGAGAATGCAGAAATAAAGCTGTACGCCTACAGCCATCAAATCTTTGACAAAGTTGACCAAAATAAGCACTGGGGAGAGGATTCTCTATTCAATAAATAGTGCTGGAATAGCTTGCTAGCCATATGCAGAAGAATGAAACTGGACCCTTACCTTTCACTATATACAAAAATTAACCCAAGATGGATTAAAGACTTAGTGTAATACCTCAAATTATAAGAATCCTAGAATAAGGCCAGGCATAGTGGCTCACACCTGTAATCCCAGCACTTTGAGAGGCCAACTGGGTAGATCCTTTGAGGCCAAGAGTTCAAGACCGGCCTGGGCAACATGGCAAATCTCTGTCTTTACAAGAAATACGAAAATTAGCCAGGCATAGTGGCAGGCACCTGTAGTCCCAGCTACACAGGAAGCTGAGGTGGAGGATCACCTGAGCCCAGGAAGGTTGAGGCTGCAGTGAGTTAAGATTGTGCCACTGTACTCCAGCTCGGGTGACAAAGTGAGACCCTGTTTTAACAACAACAACAAAAATTCTAAAACCTAGGAAATGCCATTCTCGACACGGACCTTGGGGAATAATTTATGACTAAGTCCTCAAAAACAGTTGCAAGAAAAAGAAAAGTTGACAATTAAAACAGTTGCAAGAAAAAGAAAAGTTGACAATTAAACTGACGTGCTTCTGCACAGCAAAGGAGACTACCAACAGAGCAAACAGACAGCCTACATAATAGGAGAAAACATTCACAAAGTATGCATCTAACAAAGGTCTAATATCCGGAAACTGTAAGGAACTAAAAAAAATTCAACAGGCCGAAAACAACTCCATTAAAAATGGGCAAAAGACATGAACGAACACTTCTCAAAAGAAGACATATATAAGCAGCCAACAAATATATGAAAACATCCTTATCATCACTAATCATCAGAGAAATGTATACTAAAACCACAATGAGATACTATCTCACACCAGTAAGAATACCTATTATTAAAAAGTCAAAAAACAACAGATGTTGGTGAGGCTGAGAGAAAAGGGAATGCTTATACACTGTTGTTGCAAATGTAAATTGGTTCAGCCACTGTGGAAAGCAGTTTGGAGATTTCTTAAAGAACTTGAAATAGAACTATCATTTGACCCAGCAATCCCATTATAGGGTATGTATTTAAAAGAAAGGAAATCATTCAACCAGGAAGACGTGTGCACTAGTATGTTCATTGCAACACTATTTACAATAGCAAAGATATGGAATTAACTTAGGTGCCCATCAATGGGGGACTAGATAAAGAAAATATGGTACATATACACCATACTATGCAGCCATACAAAAGTACAAAATCATGTCCTTTGCACAACATGGATGCACCCGGAGGTCATTATCATAAGTGAATCAACACAAGAACAGAAAACCAAATACCGCATGTTTTTATTGATAAGTGGGAGCTGAACATTGGATGCTCATGGACATAAAGATGGCAACAATAGAAACTGGAGATGACTAGAGTAGGGAAGGAGGGGAAGAAGAGTTGAAAAACTAACTGTTGGGTACTATGCTTACTATGTGGGTGATGGGATTATTCATACCCCAAATTTCTGTATCACACAATATACTCAGGTAACAAATCCGTACATGTATCTTCTGAATCTAAAAGTTGAAAAGGAAAAAAAAAGTTCTGTAAAAGCTTTGATTGAGGTATTTTTAGGTGGGAGCATCAATACTAGACTGAGTAGCAAGGGTATAACCTGGGTTTGAGGGAGGCTCTGTGACAATTGCTGAAATGGAAGCCCAGATCCACTGGGGATTTGGTTTCTTACAGCTCATCATGTATCAGGAATGGCTCTGCCCAGGGTCACACCAGGTGTACTTGGGCTGGCAGGTAGATACCGATAAGATGCCAAGCCTTGTCATCTATTGTTCTAAATTGCAACAAAATCAAGAGTTAAGCCTTCTGACACATATTCTTGCAAAGTCTTGTCTTTCATAATTAGGATATTCACAACCAAAAATTATAAAAGCTCATAGCAGACAAAACCTTCCAAATAATTAGTTCTGGCCCATCCTGCTCTAACATTTCTCTTCTCCTCTTAATTGGCTTCATTTGATCCTGGCCCTAATTAGGTTCTCACTGAGGCCATTTTCCCCCAACTCACTCCCTATATTTCATCACATTGCTTTATCTTATACATGTTGTCTCATAGCCTAGTTGTATTTTCCTGACAGAAAATGTCCATCACGTTATTCAAAAATACAGGAAAATGTTACCGTTTTATGAGAATTTATTAGAATGAGGAGCCTCCCTTAGGCATTAGCCCACTGTGAGGGAAAGTTAAAACGTCTAGTTGCTCCCCCAAGTACACACCATGGCTCCATAGGTGAGGACTCAAAGACAATGAAGAATCACAACTTTACCCGCTCTCTGGGGCTTTACTGAGGCTGGGAGCCAGAGTAGACTCTTTGTCCTTGGCCATTGAGATTGAGAAGAAAACCTGCCCAGCTTTATCAGATCAGGTCTCCTGAGGCTTCTGAGGGGCAGAGTGAAGTAGTAGGATGAGTTTTTGGCCACAAATCAAAGACCCCAATCTCCACTCCATGTTATTTCCAACCAGCTATGTGGCCTTCCTGGACCTCAGACTTCAAACTTTTAAAATTAGGGGCTGAACATCCAGTTACATATGACAGACTAAAGACTCACATGAGTCTCTAATGTTTCCTAAACTTCATGAAAAAGAGTGCAAAGAGATTTTGTTTAACAAAGAAAATAAAAGCAGGAATAGAAATAAGGTAATGAAATTTAGAAGCTGGAAAGCAAATGAACTCAGTTGTCCAAGAAGGCTGAGTCCCGAAAATCAGTGAGGAAAGCTGAGAAGCAGCCATGTTTGAACCATTGAACCCCCCAGTGGTCCAGGAATTAGTAGGACTTGGCATCTTTGGAAGTGAGGGTAAAGATGCGGTTGAAAGCAGGGAGATGAAAAGAAAGTCTGTTGGAAAAAATTTTGACTCCAGATCTCTTCCTATCATTACTGACCTGGAAGTCTGCTCTGACCTATTAAGATAAAACTAGAAGGCTATTCTTTGAGGAGGATTAAACAGAGGTATTGAAGATTTGGGCCTTAAAACACAGAAGGGGTACCATCAGAAAATAGGGGATTGACGTTAAAGTTTACAACCTGCATGTAGAGAACCCAAAAAGAACATTGGGAGATCCTTCTCTGAATTGTGCCAGCCCAAGAGAAAAGAACTGAAGATAAATCCTGTTCCCAAAAGATCTAGCCCAGCTACAGACCCTAGTATCATGTCCATAGTGAACAAGCCTTCTCTTTATGCCCAGAGCTCCAAGACAGCCTATCAGTGCCTCATTCTTAAATATGAATGAAGAGTCAAGAATAACCAGGCAACCTGAGGAAAGCATCTAATATAAGAGACAGACCAAAGCAAATAGAAAAAAGTAAGGGTTAATTCTTATTAAGCATATACCGTGAGCTAGGTACTATTCTAAGTACTTTACGTATATTTACACACTTAATCTTCACAATCACCATTTAAGTAAATACTATTATTATGTCCATGGAGAAGGTGAAGGAACTGAGGCATGGAGACATTAAGTAACTTGCCCAAGGTCACACCGTAAGCTGAGAAGCTGTTATTCTAAGCTGGCAATCTGTCACCTGTCTATGTCCTTAACCACTAAGCCTAGAAAATGATAATAATTAATAAAATACAACACCCTTGCTAGCAATAGAGACAATTCAAAGAAAAGAGAAGTTCACAAAGTAACAATAATATCCTCTGAAAGATAAGAGAAAAAAATGTATCTAAGATACAAGAAAAGAATGCTATAAAAAATTGAATATTTGGAGCACTAAGAGTCTTAGCAATTAAAAATATAGAAACAAGTGAAAAACTTGATGGAATGGAAGGCTTCCAGAAATTAAAGCCAGTCACAGGTGGTCTCCCAGCTTCCAACTTTGCCCACTCCCCTCCCTTCCCCAACGATTTTCATGGCAATGGGCCAAGTGCTTAATTTTAAACCCTAATTTAGAGCCAAGTCAATTCCTTGTTTAAAACTTTCTGGCAAACTTCCCTCACATTTAGGGAAAAAATTTATACTCTACCATGACCTGTGAGGAACTGGGTGATCTGCAGTGTGGCCTCCTCTCCAAAGTCAGCCCTACTCATGCCCTCTTTACTCCAGCCACTAGCCTCTTACTGTTCCTCATCTTTCCAAGCTTCCCCTGTCTTGGGACTCTGGACTTGCAAGTTCCACTGCTTGGAAAGTTCTCCCAGATATTTGCAGGGCTGGCTTCTTTATCTTGTCAGAGGCATTTGAACCAGAGTGACTCTATCTTGAATAGGGGCTGCGTAAAATAAGGCTGAGACCTACTGGGCTGCACTCCCAGGAGGTTAGGCATTCCTAGTCACAAAATGAAATAGGAGTTCAACCAAAGATACAGGTCACAAAGACCCTGCTGGTAAAACAGGATGCAGTAAAGAAACCAGCCAAAACCCAACAAAACCAAGATGGTGATGAAAGTGGCCTCTGTCATCTTCACTGCTCAGTTCATTATACGCTAATTATAATGTATTAGCATGCTAAAAGACATCCCACCAGCGCCAGGACCGTTTACAAATGCCGTGGCAATGTCTGAAAGTTCCCTTTTATGGTCCAAAAAGGAGAGGGATTCTCAGTTCCAGGAAATGCCCCCCTTTTCCTGGAAACCTCATGAATAACCCACCCCTCACTTAGCATATAATCAAGAATAACTACAAGTATACTCGGTCAAGAAGCCCATGCCACTGCTTTGACTATGGAGCAGCCATTCCTTATGCCTTTACTTTCTTAATAAACTTACTTTCACTTTACTCTAGGGACTCGCCCTGAATTCTTTCTTGTGTGAAGTTCAATAATCCTCTCTTGGGGTCTGGATCGGGACCCTTTCCGGTAACAGTCTCGGTGTTCAAGAAACCAGGCTATTCCTGACCTCTCAATCTAAACTACCTCCAATTCCTTTCTGCCTCATTCCTTCAATTGTCACCTCCCGGCCCTTTACTCTGCTCTCCTTTTTTTCATAATACTTACTACTATCAGAAATTATGTTTACGAAATACTCTTTTTTGGTTTTTTGTCTGTTTGATTGATTGACTGATCTAGACTGTAAGTTCCATGAGGGCTGAAACTTTGTCTTGTTCTTTGCTGAATTCCCAACACCTACGTGGTACTGGCACGTAGTAGCATTAAATAATTCTTTGTTAAATAAATAGTGAATGAATAATTTTGGGTGAAAAGAATGATACCAACTTCACTGGTTGTTTAAAAAAAAAATCCTGAATTTTCAATCTAAAAAATAATAAAGGTCGTACGAAGTAAAACAAACTGGTTTCATTTTTGTTCCACGCATAAGCCCTGGAGTATCAGCAAACATAGTATCTGGGCTAAGCAGTACGCTCTGACATTTCTTAGTCCCAGAGATGACTCCCTTCTGGCCAAGCCTCAAGCACGGATGGGGAGGAAAACAGAATTTCTATTAAGTATGTAAACAAGCCAGCAGATGCCTAGATTTGTTATCTGCATGAATAAAATGCTTCCACTGGGGCGCTGCAAAGGGAAAAGGATTCTCAGTCCCCAAAGAGCTAAATTCTCCAGGAAAGTGATTCTTGACTGATGGTGTAGAGAGAATTGTTTGGAGGAAGCTCAGCAATGC
Organism: Piliocolobus tephrosceles; assembly: GCF_002776525.5. Lineage (NCBI taxonomy): Eukaryota > Metazoa > Chordata > Mammalia > Primates > Cercopithecidae > Piliocolobus > Piliocolobus tephrosceles. The sequence goes on along the minus strand of NC_045448.1, from coordinate 69,292,704 downwards.
TCATCTGCCTTTCACAGCTGTGCAGGTTTCTCTTAGCTCCATGCCAGAATGTGAGGTGGGATAGGTTTTCTTTAAACCATAGGGAGGGATTTCTGAGAAAACCATTTACACTGTCAGCTCTTATGGAATTCCCCACTTATAAGAGGGATGTAGAGAAACAAACGAGGAGAAATCCAGTGGTAATACAAGAAGTTCATCTTACCCTAAACAATAACCTCACTTCCCAAAAATGCGTTGTCTCCCAGGGAAGGACTTGGCAGGTATCTTCAGCATAACAGTGTAGGGTTGGCAACTGGAGCCTCTGTGTGTGTGTGTGTGTGTGTGTGTGCAGGCACTCCCGAGTGTGTGTATTTATATGTATATGTAATACTCACTCATTGTTCATTACCTGACTGCTGATTCTTCAGACCAAGACTAATGTGGTTTTCGTAATGTAATTAGCTATGTCTTTAGTGAGACTGTGTCCCTGCAGTGAGAAAGGACCCCCCTCCCCAACCACAGGCACACCCCAAATGGGGATTGTCAACAATCCTTGAAAAGAAGTGTTTGTTTTTAGTAGATGTGTGTGTATATTTCTGCCCAAGTATTTACTCAGTGAAGGTCACATTATCGAGACCATGCATTAGGGCCAACTACTCCTCACTTCACACTGGATGAAGGAAGGAATTAGGTTTCATGGGCACAAGTCTATCCAAGGTGGGCTACTAGTGTCCCACCCATTAAATACTGAACATATTCAGATTTTGAGAATAGTAAACCGCTATGAATGAATAAGAGATTCACTCATAGTAAGCCATTACGAATGAATAAAAGATGGGGAAATCCTATCAAAGGAAATGCACGCAGCCTCATCCTTGACTGAAGGAAGAAGGGTTTTCTCCTCTCTCCTATGTTGGGGAATTTTGGAATAGGTAGACAAGCTCCTACACCATGCAGTTGGTGGGAGCCCCCACGTGGAGGGGCACAGCCCACAGACTCCAGCAACAGCTGGAGTGAGCTGACCAGCTGAACTGATGGGCAAAGATCAAAAAGGAATGTGTGAGACTTAGACCTTCAGAAGCCTCAGCAGCAATTGGAAAGATGATCGTGCCAGAACTTCCAGCTGTAATATAGACAGGTAAGACTTAAGCAACGCAGTATCACTGTACTCTACCCTACCGGGGTAGGCTGAGGCGGGTGGTGTACTTACTTGGTTTGGTGATGTCTCCATGGTTACGCTGATTGACTCCTGAGAAGATTTCATCTGAAGACCCAACCTCTTCCTAGCAGTCAAAAAGTTCTTTTAGACCGGGCGTGGTGGCTCACGCTTGTATTCCCAGCACTTTGGGAAGCTGAGGCAGGCGGGTCACCTGAGGTCAGGAGTTTGAGAGCAGCCTGGCCAACATGGTGAAACCCCGTCTCTACTAAAAGTACAAAAATTAGCCGTGTGTGATGGCGGGCGCTTGTAATCCCAGCTACTCAGGAGGCTGAGGCAGGAGAATTGCTTGAACCTGGGAGGC
>NC_045448.1:69241582-69291105 GCF_002776525.5 Piliocolobus tephrosceles | reverse complement strand
TTCTGTGTATGTCCAGATGAAGATGACCTTCTTTGTCCCATATTTTTACAATGCTGTTAAAAAGCAAAATGTGCTCATTAGTGTGTTTACTGTTTATTGATGTTCAAACTGTTCTTCCTTGAAATTCATGGAAGACTTTGGTTGACCCACTTCCTAAATAAAAAGGTCAGAGAGCTATAGGACTACATTTTAATGACTTGTAAGAACTGTTTTAACCCCGAATTTCTCCAAGCCTACTCCTAATCATCTATTCGTTTTAACTTTCTGGTATTGACATTTCGGAGAGTTCAGTTTTGAAACAGCATCATAGGTACCTGCTTCTCTACTATCCATAGCCTCAGAACTCCCATCTTAGTGGCCAGTTTGGGGGTCTTTTCTAATTATCAGTGCAAGGAAGCTGACAACTCCATTGGATCTATCTATCCCACCTGTTGCCTTTTTGCTTTAGGGCAAAGGGCAAAACCTCAGAAATGTTATGCACTTAGTTAATTCTCATTACAATGAGCCTATGTCCTCAAACACTCCTCTGTACATTAGTAGACATAGAGGGGTCAAAGGAAAGACCACACAAGGTTTTCCATCTCAGTGTCATTTAGGGGTATTCTTTCCAATCCTTGGTTTCATCTCTTTCAGTACAAAAATAGAAGAGACCCTAGAAGCTAAAAAATAGTGTAGCCTAGTGACCTCATGTTCTGAAACCAAAACAGCCTGCTTCTGAACTGTAGGCTAACCACTTACTGGACAAGTGACTCTCAGAAACACTAGTACCACCCAGTCACAAGATTATAAGGATTAAATAAAATTATGCTTGTAAATTACTTAATAGAGTACACAGAGACACTGGATTAACTCGAATTGATAGTGAAATATATTGTTATATCCCATATCACAATAGTCAAAATGAATATTTAGGTAGATCTTATCCTCAAAAAGAAAAACTTGCCTATGATAAAGAGAATGCACCTTAAGATCAGGTTAAAAAAAAAAGTCCTCACAGGTGTGGTAAACTAAACATGTTTAGATTCTCTTTTTATTAAGGTCCTAATATGCTGGAGAATATTGATATCCCATCCATGTAGTTTGACAATGCAATCTTTGTTGAAAAGATGGTGATTATGTGGAAAACAAAACATAGTCAGAGCTAACTGATACTGAGTTATTCTGGGTGTCCAGTTAAGGGTACTTTTCCTAGGGTAGCAACTAGGAACAGAACTCCATGGACAGTGACCTAAACCAGATGAAAGCTTATTGGTATCTCACTTAGGAGAAGTGAAGATAATCAGTCCAGTGTTGGCACGGACACCACAGGTTATCATGGGCCCATTATCTTTTCTGCTCTCTGAACCACCATGCCTACAATGCAAGACTGATTTTTATTATCCAAGATGGCTCCTGGAGCTTCAGCCATTACACCGCATTTTAAACAGCAGAATTTTGGAAGAGAAAGAGAAAGCACTTCTCATTTTAGAGAAGCAAGTTCCATACTTTCTTAAGTTTCCTCTTAGGTTTTACTGATAGGCACTTAGTCACATGATCATTCTTAGCAGCAAAGGAGTCTGAGAAATATAATTTTATTCTGAAGTAAAATTTTGATTTCTTTTTTTGGTATAAATGTAAGGGATACAAGTGCAGTTTTGCTACATGGATATATTGTGTAGTGGTGAAATCTGGCCTTTTGGTGTAACCGTGACTCAAATAATGCACATGAGACCTATTAGGTCATTTATTATCCCTCACCTCCCTCCCAACCTCCCATCTTTCGAAGTGTCCAGTGTCTATTATTCCACATTGTATGTCCATGTGTACACATTATTTAGCTCCCACTTATAAGTAAGAACATGCAGTATTTGACTCTGTTTCTGAATTACTTTACTTAAGATAATGGCTTCCAGTTTCATCCATGTTGCTGCAAAAGATGTGATTACATTCTTTTCTATGGCTGAACAATATTCTTATGCAGTATATTCCTATGTACTACAAAGAAAACGTAGTCCTATGTACTACATTTTCTTTCTCCAACCATCTGTTGGTGAATACTTAGGTAGATTCCGTATCTTTACTATTGTGAATAGTGCTGTGAGAAACATGAGTGCAGGTATCTTTTTGGTATAGTGATTTCTTTTCCTTTGGGTAGATACTCAGTAGTGGGATTGCTAGAGCAAATGATAGTTCTATTTGTAGTTCTTTGAGAAATTTCCATACTGTTTTCCATAGAGGTTGTACTAATTTACATTCTGAGTAACAGTATTTAAGTGCTTCCTTTTCTCTGCATCCTCACCAATATCCGTTTGTTTTTTACATTTTAAAATAGCCATTCTGACTGGTGTAAGATGATATCTCATTGTGGCTTTTATTTGCAATATTCCAATGATCAGAAATGTGAGCATTTTTTTTATATGCTTGTTGGCCATTTTTTTGTCTTCTTTTGAAAAATATCTATTCGTGTCTTTTGTCCACTTTTTATTAGGGTTACTTGTTTTTTGTTGTTGTTGAGTTGTTTGAGATCCTTGTAAATTCTGGATATTAGCCCTCTGTTGAATTTACAGTTTGCAAGTATTTTCTCTCATTCTGCAGGTTGTCTGTTCACTCTACTGATTATTTCTTTTGCTGTGCAAGAGGCATTTCGTTTAATTAAGTCCCATTTGTCTATTTTTAGTTTTGTGGCCTGTGCTTTTGAGGTCTTAGTCATGATTTTTGTGCCTAGACCAATGTCCAGAAGAGTTTTCTCTGGATTTTCTTCTAGAATTTTTCTAGTATTGGATCTTACATTTAAGTCTTTAACCCATCTTGAGTTGTTTTTTGTATATGGTGAGAGATAAGGGTCCAGTTTCATTCTTCCACATATCACAATCCAATTTTGCCAGTACCATTTGTTGAAAAGGGTGTTATTTCCCTAGTGTATGTCTCTGTTGACTTTGTCAAAGATGAGTTGGCTGTAGATATGTGGGTTATCTGGGTTTGTTTCTGTATTCTGTATTCTGTTCCATTGATCTATGTGTCTTTTTTTTTATACCAGTATCATGCTTTTTGGGTTATGATAGTGTTACAGTATAATTTGAGGTTGGATAATATGATGCCTTCAGCTTTGTTATTTTTGCTTAGGATTGCTTTGGCTATTTGAGCTCTTTTTTGGTTCCATATAAACTTTAGGATTGTATTTTCTAATTTTTTGAAAAGTAGCATTGGTATTTTGACATTTTGATTCTTTTACACAGTAAAAAGAGAATACTGGAAAGTAAATTAAAGCTAAACTTCCCAGTCACACTAAATTCATTTTCTTAATTGGAATAATCTGCATTTTCTCTTTCCCTTCCCATTCCTGGTTCCTGTTTCTCCTTTTATTTGTAAAATGGCTATTTTAATTTTCTGTATGGATTCTGTCCTTTCAGTTTCTTATCCATTCCAAATATTTCAATTACTGAGTTTATGCAAGGGAAGGATTATGTTAAGACAGCTAGTCTATGGTCAGTTTTTATTCATTAACAGAGGAATTCTCTTAAGGTAAGAAGGTAGGTAACCCAGTCGAATCTCCTTGGAAACCTGTTGGTCACTCCGTCTCCTGAAATAGATTAATGATTTGATATGATAAGAGTCTTTATCTGCATACAGATAATCCACATAGCAAAATATCCCTATTCAGGATTACTTATATAAAGTAAAACTAGAATCTATGGATTCATGACTTCTGAGTGCTTTTTAAAAAGTCACAAAATCCCTATAACGATCTGTGTTTAAAGGGGAAAAAGGGAAATGTTCCATAACCTAAATATTCCCCACCTAGTGAGGTGACTGAAAATTGCATTTAGAGACCTCATCATTTGTTTTGGGCCAAGGACCATGTCGAATGTGAGAAAGGAGGACCTATGGGGCCACCGAATTATCCCCAGACCGTTCTTACTTTACCCAACTTCTTAATTTCTTTAGACTTGACATTATTAGTGAAGTCTGATACTGAGTAAGAGCTCTAATTTGTGAGTCTAATTTGACAGTCTGTTCTTGGTAATAGTTCAAAGTGAATGGTAGCCAAGTCTCTCTAATTTCCAATTTCCTCCTAAACTCACAATTGATATTTCTAACCACTTGCTGGATATATCTAATTATTTTATCAGTACCTCAAAATCAACATATATAATAATAAACATCTTATCTGCCTCCTAAGCCAGTTCCTGCTCCAGAATTGCCAGTCATCCAACCTTCAGATATCACCATCATCCCCTCCTACTCTTCCTTCCTTATCTCCAGTAACACTTTAAGACTTTCACTCCATTCATGTCTTCCTTTGTAGTTTTACTACCTCCTAATTGGTCTCTCTGATCCCATTCTTTCTGGCCACTAATCCTTCCAACATATTAATCTTCCTATAGTTATCTTCTACACACACACACACACACACACACACACACACAAAATGGTCTTCTAGGGAAATATAGAGAAAGAGATATATCATTAAACCTTATGAAGTAAGCAACAATAAGTTATATAAGTAGACAGCTAGAGGTGATAGATAAAATCCAAGGCTGTTCTCAAATTAAGGAAGGAGCACAAATTCATACATATATGATGGAAAATGGTTCCAACTCCACCCTTTAAAAGTGGTACCATGAGGAAAGGTGGTAGATAAAATTCTGAAAAAAAATTGTGCAAATACCCCTCACTGTGATGGAATCACACTGGTTGTGGGAGGTAGACATCTTAGAGGAACAAACTAAAGGTTCCCTTATAGATTAAAAGCTTCTTCCCACCACCATGGGTAATGACATACCAGAAATGGGAGAAATTGCCAGAATTTGCCGTTTTGTTTTTCACTAACCGGAAAGAAGACAAGAAAACGTTTGAAAAAATAACCACCCAAAGCTAATATTTCTAAAAAGAAAAAATGATTTTGAGACAGGAATAATACAGAGTGGTTGCAGGAGAACAGAAAATTCCAGGCAGCAGTTTCACATGTCTAGCAAAAGAAAACTGTTGAAATAGCCACAGAAGCTAGGGGCTGATAAATCCCTGAAACACAGGGTGTGAACCAAGCTGCCTAAGACAGACTGGACCCAACATGGTGCTGGATTTGACCTAGGTTTCACCTAGGACCTCATTATATGCTCGTTAACATACTCAATCACACACTCAACAGCACCATGACAGTTCCAGGAACACCGTATTTGGTGTAAAAATGGATGGTACCACGGTTCATAGAAATCTTCACTTTTTTCCATGAGTTTTCATGAATATTCCACCCCTTGGTTAGAGAAATCCTTAAAGGTAGCAGCCTCAAATCCCTCATGCATGACTCTTAAGGATGCCTGCTCTCCCCTTTCTCAAGTGTGTATTTTTCACTTTGCAATAAATCTCCATACTTTCACTATTTTCTGACTTATCCTTGAATTCCTTCTCAAGATGGTATAAAGAGCCTGGACACCGGCTGGGGTCAAGGTGTCACCTGTGTTCAGGAAACCCCTGCTGGTATTAATTTAGCAAAACTGAAAGATAAAACTAAGGCAAGAACTTGATTTTGGCTTTTCTGGGGTGAGTGACCCATAAGAGATATGCGTGGGGAGCTCCAGATCACCCTTTTCTACTGCAATGTATAGTACTATGACCAGCACTACACCAGTCAGGGAACTATCAGGAAACAGAGGGAATGGGGAGACTTTAATAAAAGACAGGTTTGCAATGGTATGGCCAGAGCTAAGATGAACCAGCAAGAGACAGGAGAGTGCCTTGAGGTCATTAAAAAGGGAGCCTACCAGCCCTAGGCCTGAGAGCAAAGGGGAGGAACAGCTACCAGGAGACCAACAGCTATAGCAGATAGCTGCCCAATAGTGGTAGGGGGCTGCCAGCCCTCACGACCCGGAAAGTTGGGACTCAATTGAACAAATCCTCACCTCAATCTGCTTTATCCTCTAATGTCCCATTGGTGTCTGCCATTGACCTAATCCAGAAAGAAACTAGAGGGAAACATTGCTCAATGGTATAGTCCAAAAGTCAGTCTCTAGGTAATACAGCAAGGTAGAGAGGGGATCTAGACAGGCAAGAGTAAAATACTCTACCCAGAAGCCTTCTGATTTTCTCAACAAATGAGTGGGAGAGTATAAAGAGAGGTAGACAGGGGGAAAAAAAGAAGATAAAACTAAGAATAACTCATCTAGAGCAGATTATCACTGATGGAAGTGAACGCTCAGTAGTTCTGAGTTGGAAAAATAATCCAAAACCCTGGGCATCACCCCCAAAGATGGGATATGCAGCACTAGCAAAACTGAATTCCAGAATAAAACTTTTAATCAAATAACACAATGAAGACACAGCCCACCAATCATGGCTACAAAGAGTTCTCTCACCCCCATCCCCAGCAATATGAAATGTGGAGCACCAACTCTCTAATTGAAGCTATAAACAGAGGAAGCAACCAGATAAAGAGGGAGTAGAATAAGGGAAATTCAGTCACCCTGATTTGGTCAACACACTGGGGAACAGAGCTGGGTCTGTCCAAGATGAATAAAATAAAAATAATTACAACAGGAAAGATACACATAATTATGACAAAGGAAAAGAAACCAAACAATAAGAGAGACAAAAAGGAACAGAGAGAAAAATGAACAGTCTACCCCGGAAGAAAAAAAAATAATGGAAAACAAAAGGAAATAATAAACAAATGAAAATGTTTCAACTCTTAAATACATAAAGAGAATATGGAAAGCATGAACTAAGCAATACATGTATCAAATATAATGGAATAAAAAGGGCTATGTCAGAGTTAAAGAGACTCTACATGTCCAACCAAAGGTAAAACTCTGCTCAAAGGAAAACTCACTCCCTTAATTGCTTAAGATACAAGAAAAAATAAAATAAGTCTATCACTCTACTCAAGAATACATCAAAAGGCCAACAAAATTGAAAAGAGGCCAGCAGAAGCAAAATGATTCATGTAAGAACAAAAAGCAATAAGTAAGAGGATAAAGCAATAGTCTTGGTAAGTAAATCTGCAATGCTGCTTTTACAGGATGTTTCTTTGTGCTTCCCAGCAACCAAAATACCCTCTCTTCTTAAGAGCAATCATTCAGGGACATAAGCTGGAATCGTGTCATTCATCTTTGTAACATCTGAGCCTAGGACAAGAAATATCTGTTAAATAATTGTGTGAAAGAGTCCTGGAACTCCAGTTCATTAGGAGAAACCTTTCCTGGCTTCTTGGATGAATCTTTGTCATGCAGATCAGAACTGGGGCCATTGAGATGGCAGAGAGATAGAAAGTCAGTGAACCACAATGCCCACTGTGGCATCTTTACAAGAAAAGTGTCCGGTAAAGATCTATTGATTTAATTCCATTTAAATCTGTGGGCCTCCTCTTTCCTGCCGTCTCCATTTCTCCCAATGCTCACTCCAGTGTTTTGGCCTCCCCCAAGGCAGGTGTTCTGAACCAGTTCAGGGGACTGTGAACTTGGATGGGAAAAAGATGTATTGCTATTCTCACTAACCTGTAACTGAACTTTACATTTCCTGCCATTATGAAGCAGGCAACAAACCACACTAGAATTAGCAGTCCCTGAGACTGTTGCCAAGAGATACTTTACATCTCATCGGAGTTTGGAGAGAGGTCTCAAAATACCATTTACATTCATTGCTACTTCAAAATCATGGTAGTTTTTAGCCTGATGCTAAATATTATTATGTAAGACATTAAAGATTTAATATAAAGAAATGAAATATAAATATTTATATAATTATACCACAAACTTAAACTAATTTGAGAATTGCATTTTAATAGAATTGATTTCTTCCATATTCCTATGTATTTTATTGAATAAATTTGAAAGCATTATTTTGAGAAGAAGCTATAAATTTCACTGGATGCCAGAAGCTCCCAAGACACTTAAAAGTTAAGGACCTTTGCATTGCGGTCAGTTGTTATGGGTAAATGAAACTTCTCAGAGAAGGAAAAATAAAGACGGGAGTGGTGTTATTCTCAGTTTTTGAGAAAATCTGGTTAATTTAGATGTCGATTTATCACTTAATGATTGAACTTAAGGAGAAAGGTGTTTATTTGGTTAACTAGAAAGCCTAAAGAAGGGCTAAAAACATCATATAAAGGCTGCAGCACAGAGTGATTAAAAGCCTGAGCTCTGGAGTTGAACTACTAGGCTTCAAATTTCAGCGCACTTATGTGACCTTGAGCAACTTCTGTGAGTTAAGGCTGTTTCCTCATCTGTAGAGTGGGAGTGATACTTGCCCCTGACTCAGAGGACGGTATGAGGACTGACTGAGACAATTCCTGTAACATGCTCAGCTCAGCCCAATACATGGCAGATTCTCCTTGCTGTTAGTATTAAAGTCAGCCAAATTTGTTTCCAATAACCTTTCCCTTCATATTCTTTTTTTTCCTAATTATGAAATACCTCCCTCACCCCATCACACAGACCTGTTTCATACAGCCAGTTTCTCTCTGTCCTTGGCCCCCTGCCTCTATCCCATCAAAACCCTCTCTCAGATAAGGCTCTGGTATTCCTTTCTTATGCCTCTGTGTTTTCCGTTTTTGAGCTGCCTCTACCAGGGGTGGCAATTCCGTCATTGTGTGAGAGGTCCTCCCCTCCAGGGAAGAGCGATTTCAGCCTCCAAAAGCAGATAAAAGACGTATTTCAGGCTGGGTGCAATGGCTCACGCCTGTAATCCCAGGACTTTGGGAGGCCAAGGCAGGTGGCTCACTTGAGGTCAGGAGTTCAGGACCAGCCTGGACAACATGGTGGAACCCAGTTTCTACTAAAAATACAAAAATTAGTTGGGTGTGGTGGTGGGTGCGTGTAATCCCAGCTACTCAGGAGGCTGAAGCAGGAGGATCACTTGAACCTGGGAGGAGGAGATTGCAGTGAGCAGAGATCATACCACTGCACGCCAGCCTGGGCAACAGAGTGAGACTTTGTCTCAAAAAAAAAAAAAAAAAGAAAGAAAGAAAGAAGAAATAAATGTTTCTCTTGCCAGGTGGAATGCTCATCTTTTGCTTCTCTGCACCTTTTGCTTCTGTCCAGCTCAAGTCTCACCTCCTTCCAAAAGCCTCCCTGCTTCTCTTGTCCTCACCAGCAGGGGCAGGAGGTAGCCCTCGATGTGACTAAACTCTGAGCACACAGGGTCTGCCCACTCCTCTGGACGTTCAGCCAAGTGTGGCTTTTTTTTTTTTTTTTTTTTTGAGACAAAGGCTCACTCTGTCACCAGGTTGGAGTGCAGTGGATCGATCTTGGCTCACTGCAACCTCTGCCTCTCGAGTTCAAGCGATTCTCCTGCCTCAGCCTCCTGAGTAGCTGGGGTTACAGGTGCACACCACCATGCTCAGCTAATTTTTGTATTTTCAGTAGAGATGGGGTTTCACCATCTTGGTCAGGATGGTCTCGATCCCTTGACCTCGTGATCTGCCCGCTTCGGCCTCCCAAAGTGCTGGGATAACAGGCCTGAGCCACCACTCCCAGCCAAGTGTGACTTCTTTATTTCTCTCCTCTGATTTCCTGGGAAGGGCAGCTGTTCTCATGAACAGGGGCCTAGTGTCATTCCTTTTAGATTCCCAGGAATGCCCAACGAGGCAAGGTAAAGAAAGGGTATCTGTAAACATTTTTTAGCAGTTCTTCCTTAAAATCTCCTGGCTTCCATGCCTGTGCTGTGAGTTCTCAGGGGTAAAATGAGCTAAACTTGGCATGCAAAAGAACTAGGAATGTCTCTGCTAAACTTCTTAAGTAAGGGATCTCCAGAGAAGGCCAGACAGGGGTTCAACAGTCACCTCAAGTGTTCTTGAAAAGGATGCTGCCCTTTCTAAGACTCTGATGCTCCCTGCATCCAGGAACGCTGTGGTAGAAGAGCCCTGGACTCAGCTTCAGGAGCCTTGGGGTCTGACCCTGGCTCTCATAGTGACCAGATGTGTGACCGTAAACATATATCTTCCCCGTTCTGGACTTTAGTTTTATCAGCTGTGAAATGAGTGGTTTGAATTTGATATTCTCACTTCGACTGTAGGAAAGAAAATTGGACTCATTGTTTGTGGATATAGTCCAAAATATATCATATATTTTTCAAGAATAAGACTCTTATTTATAATTTTCTGGTCATCTAGCAAATTCTTTGGCATTCCTTTTCATAAGGAGCCTGGAACTTGTTTCACGCTTCAGGGATTGCTGGAGTGATCACCACATTGCCTTGTTCAGTGTCATTCCAATTATTTTTTAAATCGTACTCAGTAGACGAAATCTCCAAAAGCTTTACTGTAAATCTGCCCTTATACTTTAGTTATGGAAACAGTTTGATTTTACAAAATCACATCTTTATCCTTCCGTATAAGACAATGTACTTATCTGTTTGCATACTGAAAGTATTTAGAGGACAGAATAGACACACATAGAACAAGTGTCATTTTGTAGGGCTTACCACCAGTTTTTGGAGACGCCATCAGTCGGGCAGCTAGTTGGATGAAATCTGAACGTGGCATGGTATAACATAGGTTTGTCTCTTGCTCACTTTGCGTGTGTGGATATTAAGCCTGTTCAGGTTTAACCTTAGCTTATGTAATAGACATAAACAGGTCCTCAGATTTCAAGTCTTGGCACTCAGATACTAAAAAGTATTAATGGTTTTACCAGAGCAGACTTCTAGGAAGCGGATCTATAAATCAGTTAAATCTCTTTAGGATGGAGAGGGGAAGTTTGCAGCATGAGTTAGCACTGATCTCACAAATCATATGATCATGGAAACTACTTAGTGTTCACTCAAAGAACCATGTCACTACAACTAGAAAAAGGATAGGAAAGGAGGTGGAACACACAGGACATGACGCTCCATGATTTTCTATATATACAGATATTTTAATTTCACTTGATAACAACACAACACTCTCATTCACTATAAAATTACAAGCAGACACTAATATTTGGAAGTATTACAGATAGTTGAGTGAAAAATTGATACATTTTAGGCTGAAAAGCAGAGGGGGATTTGGTTGTCACATATAAAAACCTCCTGTTTAATACAATCAACCCTTGTTTAGCATTCTTAATGAAAGGGATGGACATAATGCAATAAATTGTATCATTTTTAACTTTTTAATCCAAAAGCTAACCTTCCAGATTTTAGAATGCAATATATGATTTTATATAAAAAACAAAAATGGCCTTCCAATGCATATTTGGTTTAGGCTAATATTTTAATTAATTTTATTCTCCAAGAGCATTCTGATTAAATTGTAGTCTATTGGGTGATAAGTGGGAAGAAATAATTAGGTTTTTGTAATGTGTCTTTCAGGGAAATAAAGTAACTATACAAAATAAACTTTGCTGCCCAAAATAAGGAGTTGACTATATTTGGAGGAGAACATGTCACACATGCCACTTAAAAAACCTTGTAGGTGTGCTGCTCTAGAGTTAAATAAGAAAAAGACAAGTCCACGCTGTAGCTCTACACACTCGTGAGAATAAAACCAGACTGAGAAACAACGATCCCATTGCCCAGATTCATGCTGGCTGGGAACAGTCATGGGAAGATGATCAACACTTCCAGGATCACAAAGATACTCCGATTCTGGAGTTTCCAAAACCCTAAACTCATCTTCTAACCGGAGACTCAGCCACCCTTTCCTTTATGCATCTATGAGCAAATCTCATGACCTTGTTTGCACAGCCATGTTATTAGGCACATAATGCATACATCACTGTTAAGAAGCGCAAAGGAACAATTTACACAAAGAAAAATAGAAGTGGAGACGGCCAGGTTTCTGGATACACAAGCCAAGGTAAGAGGTTTCTCTTGTCCAGGCACACTACACACAGTTCCTAGTTCATCCTTTTGACAACTTGTGTGGTTGAAGGCATCTCCCACATATTGTCTCATTGGCTTCTCACAGCCACTCGGTCAGAAGGTATCACAGGTGTTACCTTTGTTCCCTCGGAGAGGCTTTGCCCAGGGCTACACAGTTGACAGACTCAGGTCTGTCTCTCAGATCTTCCAGCTCCAAAATATCAAACTCCAAAACTCAAAATATCAAACAAAGGAGGCAGGTTAGAAAGTGGGATGAGTCTTCAACAACCTGTGGGGTCACTGAAGCTCACTGTTTGGTCTAACACTACCCGTCTGTATGTCTCCTTCTTTCCTGGGTGCCACAGACTTCTGGAAGATGCATCTGACCTGCATCCTCTGCCACTGAATCACATGACTTCATTCCCACTGAGGACTAGAAATGTGTGGCTTATCCCTCCTAAGAAGAACCCTATTTTAGAAGCAAAGTAAGTCTTAATCCAAAGGAACAAAGACTAGGATGGGATTCAGGGGCCAGTCATAAGGATATCTTGCCCTCAAATCATATCGATGAGGATACCTTACCATGCTGTCTGGTTAGGAGGGAACTCTTCATCACTCACATTTGAGAGCTGGTGAAAACAGAAAAATGAATGAAGGCCATGTCCAGGAGGTACTGTGTCCATTTTCAAAGATTCTATGCTTCATAAGCATGGAGGCATGAGAGGGAAGGAAAGGACTTAAAGGGAAGCATAATTGGTCCAAACGAAATAACAGGTGGGAACAGTGTCATCTGTATACCTGGAGAGCCTGAGCCCCTGCCGCACCTGAACCGCACTGAGCCCCGCATGTTTCCAGTTTTGCCTTCCTGTTTCGACTCTCCTCCACTTGCATCTCCTTCCTCACTGAAGGCAAAAAGTCCATGGAGCCAGGGGACATGCCTACCCTGAATCCAGGCTTCCCCCTCTGGACTTACTCCAGGTACCCAGAACCCTGTAATTCCCTGTCCAAATGGCATCCAGGGTCTATGTGTCTTCTTCCCCGGGCCAGTTCTTCTGATGAAGAGCCTTACCACCTATGTGCAGACCTCTGGGCCTGAGGGTGGCCACAGAGCAGTGTGGGAGGAAGAGTTTGCACAGAACTTGACCATGAATACTGGGATGTCCATGCACATGCATGCAAGGCCCCTCGCCACGAGAGATGTGAAGAGAAGGGCTGCACAAGGAGCCTAGAGTCTCTTTCGTATTCTTGCTCCAGTCTTGCAAATGTTAGGCATGAACTCCAGCTGAAGAATATTCCCAGAGATGGGCCAGATCAGTGTGTGATGAGTAGGTGGATGGCCCAGAGATACCCTCACACTACGAACACATGTACTGCAATCCTAGATACCTACTCCAGTTCTTTTGTGGAAACTCCCTTATTTCTATCTGCACCACAACATTTTCCTCTGTTTAATTCCAATTTCATTTTGCCAGCTAAACGTCATCAACATATATAGGTCTTACCAGTACCTACTGGTGTGCAAATTAAACATTCAACAAATGCCACTATTGATAGTGTCTGGTCACATGCATTTTAGAAACTGAGTTCCTTGAGAACATGGTTCACAGAGTGGTCCTTTTACTCTGCCCTCTGCCACAAACAAAAAGTTCCAGGTTGATGTGCATCCAAGCACGCTAGTCAGTGTCCGCAGGACCCTGCCTTGTGCTTAAACTTTGCAAAGTCCAGGGGGTTATTTTAGTCTGATGCAGTCTACCTCTTCAGTAGCAGGCATCCCGATTGTCTTGAGGTCCAGGTCTGCACTGGACTTACCGCCATTGTAAGAAGCCTTCCAGTGGAGCAGCATGATCTTTTTGAAGTACTTAACGGTGTTATTCTTGACTGTCACGAAGCACAGGGTGTTGATCATGCTGTTGCTCATGGCGATACACTCCACGATGTAGAAGGCAGTGAGGTAGTGCTTCTCCTTCACGAATACGGTGGGGAAGAAGTCGCGCACGATGGTGAAGCCATAGAAGGGCGCCCAGCACAACACGTAGGCGGTGAGGATGCACATAAGCACCAGGACCGTCTTCCTGCGGCAGCGCAGCCTCTTGCGTATCTGCTCGGTCTGGAATCCAGGGACCGCCTTGAACCAGAGCTCCCGGGAGATCCTGGCATAGCACAGGGTCATGGTGACCACGGGGCCCACGAACTCGATGCCAAAGATAAAGAGGAAGTAGGACTTGTAGTACAGCTGCTGGTCAACAGGCCAGATCTGGCCGCAGAAGATCTTTTCCTGGCTCCTGACAATCACGAGGACCGTCTCGGTGGTGAAGTAGGCGGAAGGGATGGCGATCAGGATGGACACCGTCCACACCAAGGCAATCAGGCCAGTGGCTGTTTGGCACTTCATCCGTGGTCTCAGTGGGTGGACAATAGCCAGATACCTACGTCAAGAACACAAGTGGAGGCAGCCACTGTGAGAAAGAAGTGCTGGATAATTTTTTTTTTTTTTTTTGAAACAGAGTTTTGCTCTGTCACCCAGGCTGGAGTGCAGTGAGTGCAGTGGCATGATCATAGCTCACTGCAGCCTCGAACTCCTAGGCCTAAGCAATCCTCCCACCTCAGCCTCCCAAGTAGCTGGGACTAGAGGTGCAATGCACCACCCGCGTTAACTTTTTTTCATTATTTTTTGTAGAGGCAGAGTCTCCATATGCTGCCCAAGCTAGTCTCAAACCCCTGGGCTCAAGCGAATCTGCTATTTCATTTTGCAACATTCTAAGGAGCAACCAAATGGTATGTGTGGAGGAAACTCCCAGTGGTACATGGGCTTCTGCAAAAGGCCAACTTGAAGCAAACCCCAGGGTCATCTCTAATTAGCTGTGCAACCTCAGCCAAGTTTTGTTGATGCACTCTGACCCTTAGTTTCCTTATCTGCAAAAGTTTTGTTGGCTGTTAAATATTAAATGTGATAATGTATGCACTGTGCCTGGCACAGTTTTAAACCTAATATGTACTCAAAATGATAACAATTAGTATTAAACATAATAATTCCTCCCATCGGTTTCTAGCCTGGCGCTGTTCCCAGCTCCTTCCTGTTCTTGGGCTGTTCATTCTAATTACCTCTCAGTTTAGAGCTAAAAGGGCAAGATAATTCAAAGAGTTGGGAGAATCTGCCCTTTCCAATGGAAACAGTGGGCAAAGGTTTTTCTTCATTCCACATTCTAAAAATTGTTGCTTTGCATGCAAAGGAGGAGGAAAAGCTTGTGGCCATGTGCCTCATTTTCAGGTGGGAAAATGGAAGGCAGTGAGAGATGAATGACTTTCTCAAGGTCACAGACCACAGGACCCTTCCTTGATAGAAAACATTTAACCCTACCTCACAGGGTTGATGTGAAAATCAATTGAGAATATACATGAATGTATTTTTTTTTCAACCGCAAAGCATCAGACAGTAAAAAGACACTGCTTTTGTCCTTTCAAAAAGAAAAAAGAAAACCCACATTGCTGTTACCACAGTGGTCCAGAAACAGAGAGAGCACTTTCTAGGGGGGATGTGAGTCATTGTGCGGCATGAGAGCTGATAGCCTCTTTCCCAGAGAGAATGCACACAGCTTATGCAGAGAGCTCCGGTTTCCTGGAAGACATCCTGTGGCTGGCAGGGGGTGGAAGTTGGGGAAAGAGAGAGATGGGGAGTGAAGTGGGAGGGGATTGATTGGTCAACACTAGAAACAAACACGGTCTCACGTGTCCAGAACTTATCCCAGGTAGAGCCCAGAGCAAATGTGACCAGGGCCTGAAGGAAAGCCAAACCAGCTCTGTTTTTTTTGAAACCAATCCTTATGAAGTCATCTTTCTTGGAATTTTGATTTGAAGAGAGGTTCATTCTTACTTACTTTTTTTTTCCTGATTGTATTTCTGCTCTTCCTGTCCCTCCCTCACAGCCTGGGCACTCAAGCCTATTGAGCTTCCTTTAAAGAGTTGGCAGGAGTAA
Organism: Piliocolobus tephrosceles; assembly: GCF_002776525.5. Taxonomy (NCBI): domain Eukaryota; kingdom Metazoa; phylum Chordata; class Mammalia; order Primates; family Cercopithecidae; genus Piliocolobus; species Piliocolobus tephrosceles. Next base: position 69,275,375 of record NC_045448.1, on the reverse strand, counting down.
GCCTCCAGCTGTCTTCTAGCCCCCAGAGGTTAGATGAAGTAAGATGGGTTGCGCCCACTCTGGACACCCGCTGACTGCCATCCCTGGCACTCTAGCCAATCTTCCAGGTGCCAGAAGTAAAAAGGGAAATGTGTGCAGGATGTTGGCAATGCCATTGTCAGTGCACGAGCGTGAGCCCTTCATTAAGACCGCAGTGCTCCTGATGTAACCAGAGCCTCAAACTAGCCCTGACTTACAATGAAAACGGAGAGTTTAGACCTTCTGCTCTCATTGGCTCCATTGCCTCTCTGTCTGCCCCACCACATTCTGCTGATTACTCTGACAAAGCAATTTCCTATTTCATATTTATTCCCTATAAGAATTTTCACCACATAATTCCATTCCTTTTCCCGATAGTAGCTACCTAAGCCTTTATGATGCTTCAAACAGAGTGTGTTTTCAATAAACATATGGGAGAGAACACCAACCTAAGACTCAGAAGACCACAAATCTAATCCCAGGTTTGCCAGAAAGCTGCTCTATGAATCTGAGTCATTTTTCTTATCCCTATAGGTTCACTTCCCTCATCTATAAAATAGGAATATTACCTAGATACTATGAGGCTCCAATGAGACACTGCACATAGCTACAGTAAGCTATTAATATACAAGGAATTACTAACATTTTAAAATGTATTTTTTCCCAGAGCTATTCCGTATACACAGCAATTTTCCTTTACCTGTTATTGGCAAATACTCGATTTGTAAGTCCTCTCCTACTTTCTATTTTGTAGGATAAACTCTATACATCAGAACTAATCTTCAGGGTAATCTGTGACTATCAGATAGTTATTTCATTCTGAGTCTCTCTGACATCACCCCAACTCCATCCCCAGGATTAGTGCCATGAGCTGTGCGGGAGGCATTCCTGATATATTTACAAATAGGCAAATTGCGGAAAACTCTTTCAAGGATTTCCATCAGCATTGTCAATGCTAGGACCAGAACTCTAGAACTCTAGCATTAGTAATGCTATGTTTGCTTATGTTTATAAAGAAGTTTACAATTTACAGAGCATTTTCAAATCCACTTTTTCACTAGATAATTCCAACCCTATTAAATAAGTAAGACAGTGATGATGTCCACTTTATAGATGAGAAAACTGAGGCTTGGGGAAATTAACCTGCCAAAAAGCCACACAACTAGATATCAACAGAACAATGACTCAGACCTACATCTTGCTGCAAATCCAGTGGCCTCTCTGAATGCTTTTTACCTCCTCCTTTTTTCAGCCAAGAGCAAATGATGCCCCCTCCTCTTGCCTTCCTGGCATCCCAGCAGCCCTTCTCCTCTTTCCTCTCCATCACAGTTGGTTTCTAACTATTGGTGTTCCAAAAAGGGGTCTGACATGCGGCAGCTGCTTTTCTCTGCTTATGAGTATGCCCTTGGCTTGCCCTGTGTGTCTGCCACTACAGTGGCTTAGGTCCAGATTCATGTAGAGCTAACAGTTCCCAGAGAACAAGGAATAAAGGCTACTAGACAAAGAGATGGTCCAGGCAATAACTGTGATAACATTGGGCTGGAAAAGAAGTATTTGGGCTCTGTCTCTCTTCCCAGGACCAAGTCCCGGATCAAATCATGGTAACAGTGGTCCCAGCAGCTACTAGGCTAGTCATGGAATGGGCAGAGATAACACAACCCAATCCTCAGGCCAGTGGCCCTGACTAATGAGCTCACCAGGAGGCTTCTGTGCTTCCTAAGGTTGGGCGAGATTACTCAGGCCTTAGCTTGATCAAGATGGAAGAAGAGAGCTTCTTCACAGGTATATAGACTGGCCAGTTTCCTCAGGATTCTGGGTAAAAGAGAAGTTCCCTGGAGCCCCCACATGCTGTGGGATCTTAGTGTCTACACATTAAAAGGAAACCCAGACCTGTGGCTCGGGCAGAGGTCTCTCATGATGCATTTTTTTTTTAAGACAGAGTATTGCTCTGTCACCCAAGCTGGCTGGAGTGCAGTGGCACAACAGCTCACTGCAGCCTCTATCTCCTGGACCCAGTGGTTCCTCCCACCCCAGCCTCCTGAGTAGCTGGGACTACAGGCACATGCCACCATGCCTGGTAAATTAACAGGCAGTAAAAGGTTATAAAAGAAGTAAGATAGAATCACAGCTCTTGAGGGGCTGACCATCTGGAGTTGCAGGTAGGACGGGACCAGGGAGAACTAGCACTTACAAACCCTGTTAAATTCACATTAGTCCCTGTTAATCCTATTAAATTCACACTAGTTTTTTTTTGTAGAGACAGGATCTCTCTGTGTTGCCCAGGCTGATCTCGAACCCTGAGCTCAAGGGATCTACCTGCCTAGGGTTCCCAAAGTGCTAGGATTACAGGCATGAGCCACTGCAGCTGGCCTCACGATCTTTTTTAGTTTCCTGCTTCCCTCAGGTCTGACTCCCTCTGCCTAGCTGTTGAGACCTTCTGGAATAGATCCTATTCTTTCTGATCTCTACTGTCCTTCTGTTTCTTACCCACGCCCGACATCCCTCTCTAAGGTACCTCAGACTCACCTCAGGCATTCCCACCTCTAGGCTTTTCCGAACACTGTTTTACTCACTTTCTTGGGAAAACTTGTCTCTCCTTTGTTGATCTTCATTTGTTGAAGGACACTTAGAAGTCCACCTCCTGCATGAAGCCTCCTCTGACTACTCTGGTACATAATGATCTTACCCTTCTCTAAATTTTACTTCAAATTTATCCTTTACTTATTCTTTAACTGTTTTGTAAGTGATAGTTCTCCCTGGTCCCATCCTACCTGCAACTCCAGATGGTCAGCCTCTCAAGAGCTGTGATTGTGTCTTACTTCTTTTATAACCTTTTGCTGTCTGTGAATTCTGGGCACCTAATAGGGTTTTCGTGCAATTTCACCCTCATCGAGTGCCTGGCACTGGGTGAACAGACATGTAAAAAGCTGGCTGGGCACAGTGGCTCACACCTGTAACCCCAACACTTTGGGAGGTAGGGGCACAAGAATCACTTGAGACTAGTTCAAGACTAGCCTGGGCAGCACAGCAAGATCCCATCTCTAAAAGAATTTTTTTTTAATATAAAAAGCCATGGTGACAGTTCTTAAAAAGATTGCAACGTTTTTTGGGGAAACAGGACATAAATGCGTTTAACCATGAGACCAGGAAGCAGTCTGGGGCTAGATAATAAAAGTTTGGAAGAACAGATGAAAGGGTTTGAGCCATACTTTGTAGACAATGGAGTTATTAGAGGTCTTTTAAGCAAGAGAGAGGAGACATGTACAAGACAGAAGATTAATTTGGCTGCAGCCTTGCTTACTTCCCTCGGGCCACATGGGGCCTTCTCTCTGTTCCTCTGTTCATAGAACCCGTCTGGTTTGTTCCTGCCTCTGGACCTTTGCACTTACAATCCCCCTTGTCTGGAATGCTTGCTCCCTGTCTTCCCAAGGCAGGCTCTTTCCCCCTGCATCATTCATAAGCCAGTTCAAAGGCCACTCCTCGGAGACCCTTCTCTTGACTACTCACCTAGAATAGGCCCCACCTAGAGTCACTCTCAACATTTTACATGTGTGCTTGTTTTTTGTTCAGAGTATTTCTTGCTTCTGAAATTACCTTCCTCTTTTGTTTGCCTGACTGGATCTCTCCCCATCCCTTGGGTATAAGCTCCAGGAAAGCAAGGAGTTTTTTTTGTCTTATTCACTGTCATATCTCCAGTGCTTGCAATAGCATCTGTCACATCATAGTTACTCTATAAAAATGCATTGTTTAAATGAATGAATGAATGAAAACTTAGGATGGATTGTCAGGGGAGTAGAGTTGACAGATGGGGAGATCCAAGAAACAATGAAGGCAGGAAGACCAAGAGGAGACTAGGATACCAGCTCTAATGAACAAATGGGTATTGCCAAGACCTGGAAGTTGAATGAATGCTGGTGAAGAAGGGAGAGCAGCCGGGGCAAAGGAGACTTTCTTCTAGGTTAGATGCCTGGGAGAACAATGGAACCAATAATATAAATAAATGCAAGCAGGTAGACGATAAATAGTTTTGTTCTAGCATTTTGTAGAAATCTTGTATTTTTTAAAAACCACATAATAAAAACAATAATTTCAATGAAAACAAAGGGGTTAGTGTATCAGAAATGTTCATTAGTTTATCTGCTTTTTTGCTGTAGACATTCCTATAAGGGTTAATTTAAGAATTAAGAATTATCACATCCACTGTTTATGTATTGCTTACTGTTTTAAATATTGTTCTAAGCAATTAAATATATCATTTCATTTAATCCTCAAAGCAACCCAATACAATAGGCTTTCTTTTTATCCTCATTTTATAAGCGATAAAACGGAGGCAGAGAGAGGCCAAATAACTAACAGAAGACCCAACACACAATCCAGCCAGAATTTAAATCCAGGCAGAATAACTGCTAACATGGCTACAGAAGTTCCATTTAACAAAAATAAAGGCATTTTTACAACTAAGTGTATTTGTTATAAACCAAGATAAAAATTAGTCGCTCCCAACTGATCAAATCCTGAACAACACATGAGACCAGAGAAAAATCAATGATTCCTAGACCACAATTAGATGGTAACAACACATACAAATAAAAATAATTGAAGAAAAGATCACAAACATCAATAAACGAATGGGCATTGGAGCAGCCACTCATCTGCCAAGACCACTGGGCAGCCCTGTGAAGGCCCACGGTGCTTTCCTCGAGGTCTGGGTACAAGCTTCCAATCATAACCCCACTCAACCATAGCAGCCCCCATGGTGCAAAGCATTTTTTCTAATTCATCTTTCTTATTGTATCTAATTTCCGTTGTGTAAACACACTGCAAGAGAAAAGCTTGCAGTATTTCAGACAAGCTCTGTTTGGTATGAAAGGAGGTTATGAGCTTGAAGAATTTCAGTAGATGGAGACTGACTGGTTGACATAGATATCACTCTTACATGTTCCAAATAACCCAATGCCCCTTAGTGTATCCTGGCTTCCTTTCCCCTTGAAGCTACTTTCTCCTACCACTGTTACTCCATACAAGTGGTAAAATGGATCTCATCCAGGGAGTAGGGTCCCAATCCACAGGAGGCCCCCTACCCCACTTTTAGTAGCTGAGCACATGTAGTTTCTTGCTAGTATGAAACTTCAGGAAATGACTCTGTATGCTTTGTCCTGTTCATGGGCTAAGAGAGAAGGTGGCAGCTTCTGTTTTCAGAAAAGTTCAGAGACAAAGTCCCTGGAGCTCTTCCTTGGCAGCTCTGAAGGGAACCTAGGAGGCAGATACTCTACTTGACTGCTCTCCTCCTGCTCCTTCTGTGGGTTCACCTGGGGTCCTTGCCCAGGTAAATGAAAAGCTGCGGGACTCTGTGATTCAGTGGAGGGAATTTGGCCAAGGAGAAGTAGCGTTCTGCAAGGATCTACGGGGACAGACCAAGGGCTATCTAAGCTGCTAACTCCCGATGTCCTTCCCTGGAGAAGGGAGGCAGAGGTTTCACCCCTCGGCGGTTTTACAGACAGAGGCTCCTTGGCAACCCCCTTTACTCAGGTTATCCTTTTCGGTCATCTCACCCCTGCTCGCCCTGCCTGTGGTCTCAGAAAACAAGCTCTCTTAGCTGTGCTCCTCCCTGGAACACCGTCCTGACTGCGAGGGCCAGGTCAAACCCCCTCAGATCCCTGAGGCCAGAGAACAGGGAGAGCATGTATGCCTCAGGCTCTCTGGGTTAAGGGACAGAGACAGGCTGTTCAGATCAAGTACACAGAGGCCTGATTTGATCCTCAGGGTAATTGTCTCTAGACTGTAACCGGGTGCTTTGTAATGACAGTCCAACTGTGGGCAGAGGAGCTAGCAAATATTGTCCCCCAAGGAACGAAGACCAGCCTGGCCCATTAGCACAAGTTTACACTAAAGGAAGAGACTAAGTTGAAGGAAGACATGCAAGGGCTGCTCTTCCTGATTTTATTTGTGATCACCAGAAACAGTTCTTCTGCACTATCTGTGCAAATGGACTAAAAGGTACAAAGGGATTAATGCAACAACAAAAAGTAAATAAGCATATGTTCTCTTTTTCTTTTCAAAAAAATCCTTCAATCTTTTTTATTTATTTATTTATTTTTTAGAGACAAGGTCTCCCTCTGTCACCCAGGCTGGAGTGCAGTGGCATGAACATAGCTCACTGCAGCCTGGAACTCCTGGGCTCAAGTGATCCTCCTGCCTCAGCCTCCCAACTAGCTAGGACTATAGGCACTCACCACCACACCCAGCTAATTTTTTTATTTTTTCAAAAGATGAGGTCTAGGTATGTTACCCATGCTGGTCTTGAACTCCTGGCCTCAAATGCTCCTCCTGCCTCGGCCTCCCAAAGTGCTGGGATTATAGGCTTGAACTATTAACCACAGCCAGCCACAAATTCTTGAATCTTATTTAAAAACAGATGATGCTAGAAGGTCATATGTTAGTAGAGGAAGTCTTGATGAGATAGAAACCTCCTTCAAGATTTCCAAGGTGACTCAACAGGTAACTGCCTGGAGCTTAAAGTGTTCCTCAATATCTCCTCTTACCTGTCTACTCTAGATCTTGAAAGGTATAACATCTAGGAAAACATCCATGGCAGGGGAGATCAAAAGCTTCCCATCACCCAACTCTAGAGGGCTCTGCTGCCTTCTGTCTGAACAAAGCTAGAAAAGGAGAACTCTTTTCACTGTCAGTCAATGGGCAAGCTTTTGAGTCCCCCATGCCTCCACATCTAGGGTGAATAGAGACACCTCTCATCAATCTGCAACTGCAGTACAGGAGGGAGCAATTCCAGTGCTCCTTCCTCCCTGACCGCCTTTGTTGCCCCCACTGGTGCTGCACTCACCTGTCAATGGCAATGGCCAGCAGGGCATTGGTGGAGACATAGAGAGAGACAGTGCGCAGGTAGTTGACAGAGGTGCACAGGACGTGGCCGTGCTCCCAGGAGAGCTGGCGCACTACATAGTAGTCCATCTCAAAGGGGCAGCAGACAATGGCCACCAGGAAATCCGAAATGGCCAGGTTGGCGATGAGCAGGTTGGTGAGATTGCGCAGTTTCTTGTAGCGGACCAGGGCAGCGATAAAGATGAAGTTGCCAATGCCGCAGACCAGCATGATGCCCACCAGGGCCATCCCAATGACAATCTTGGCAGCAAAGAACGTCCGGGAATTGGTCACATCCTCATCTTCATCCAAAGGCATATCATAGTCACCATAGCTGAAGTTGAATGGGAAGGAAGCAGCATGGGCTCCATGAGGGTTGAGCGCAGAAAGGAAGCTGGTGGAGGTGTTGGTGGCATTGTCATCCATGAACCCCATGGTGGTCTCCATCTGGCCAGGTGGTGCTGTGAGCAACACTGCTCAGAATTCCCCGGGGCAATGTCTGCAAGGCTGATATCACCCCTCTCTGCTATCAGCCAGCTCTCCATTAATGAGTCAGAATGTCTCTGCCAGCATCTTTGGGGTATGGTGTCTGAGCTCCATTCTAAACCTTTGAAAGATATACAAACAGTTGGCTACATGCTAGAGTAAAGCTTGCCAAATTTAAAACCACCCTGTAACCTAAGCAGACCTATTAGCTACCTGCCCAGAGTGAACATAGGGTGATGGAGTAGAAATAAAGGAACCAATGGGAGAAAACGAATGAAAACCACATGCTCAATTAGGGAAGGGTGGATTGCTATAGAGACAATCAAGCACTGGCTCAGTTTATTTCTATTCCACTGAAGACTCAGAAATGTTGCACCTTTTCTCAAGGACAAAAGTTGGGAGTGTGGGGAGGCTGAAGAGTAAGAAATTACTTTAAATGCTCTTTAAGAGGGAGGGCTTTCAGACAAGCCTGTCTGCTCTCCTTGCTCTTCTGGCAAAACATGGCTCTAAAATCACAAGCCATAGAACAGCCACCTTCCTCTGTCGTTGCTGGACTTCGTGTTCCCACATCAGAACCTGCTGTGACCCTAGAAACTGGAAACAGCATTTATGAAGGTCTGTCCCCAGGCAGAAGCTGTAGGGTAAAGTCACAACCTGTGACTAACCAAGTGATGAGAATGGGGACTCTAGAGCAAAATTTTTCCTTGGCTGGTTGAGTGTCCAGAGGCAAATAGCTTAAACACTCAGAGGTTCAACATCTGCCAGGCGGGAGATCAATAATGTCTGCACAGCCTGGAGCTCCCTGGAGGAGAGTGTTACACCCTAGAACTCCAAGGAGTTACTACTGAGCTCTCAGGCCTCCTCCATCAGTTGCAAGGAAGGGGAGCGAAATCCTGATACAGGGACTCCACCACACCACACAATGGGGCAGGGGTGAGGGGTCTGGGGGAGTGTCAGCTGCCCTGGTGGGGACAGGGAGGCAGCCAGAGTCCCCCTATCCCCTGCCCCCTCCCTGCAGTCCCTCCCAAACCCTGAAGACATCAGACCAGCAAGTGGGACACAGAAGGAGGGCTGAGGTCTGCAGAGCACCCTAAGACAAATGTCAGGAGAACAGAGGAAGAATGCAAGCCTGAGTTTCCTGGGAAAGGGAGATGAGGAAAATGCCCAGGACCCGACCTCCCCACCCCCAGGAAAGCCTGCTCTCCATATTCCTCCAAGGCAAAACATCTGGAGCCTGTCTTCTTGGGGCCAGGGTTAAAGTCCCTCTGTGCCCCAGTGAGGCTCAGCCCCACTGCTGCCTCTCCTTGCCTCTCTTTCCCAACTCCTTACCCTGATTTTTTCCTTCCTCTGAGCTCTCAATTCTGTTTGGCTCAGCCTTTGCCCTCTGCCCCTGTCAGGGAGGAGAAGTAGAACTCAGCCGGAAAGAAGGAGGTGGGCAGGCTTGGAGCCCAGGCGGGACAGGGCCCACTCCTTGCAGGCCCCGTGGGTCACAGGGGCATGCCACTCCTGGAGGGGTACCCCTACAAGCATGCTACCTGAAGGCTCAAAGTAGTGTTTATAAAAGCAAAGAATATAGAAACTTCGGGGGTGGAGAGGAGGGCGTCACGAGATTAAGGATGAATGTCCAGCCGTCTTTTCTCCTTTATTCTCACCGTTCAGAGGGGAACCCCAGTCCTACCCCCACCTGGTGACTTCTCAATCGCTGGGAGCCTCTCTCACAAACCCCTGCTGCCAAGTCCCCCGCTTGCTCCCAACTTTCTCCCTGGAGCCTGGGCGGCTTCCCCTAAGGACAGAGGAGGGGAAGCCTGGCTCTCCCGAAGAAACGCACAGGAGTGAATCCCTTGCAAAGCCCCCTCTTCACTCAGAAGCCCCCGCACCCCACGGCCGCAGCCGGTGGAGCGCGGGGTCCCTGGAGCATCCTCCCCGGGAGGGCGGGCTCTGTACCTGCGGCATCGCGGAGCCCAGCGGGCAAGGTCCGGGTTTCTTATTCCGGGGCCGTAATAGGAGACGCTTCTTCCAAAAGCCTGCAGGCGGAGGGCAGGTCCCCGCTCCCTTCCTCCTCTGCTCGGGGCTCTTTCCCGGCTCTGGCTGGGGAGTTACGCTCGCGCCGCCGCTGCAGATCCCCCGGCCCGGCCCGCCCCGGACTCCCTGTCCCCGCCTCCGGTGGCCGTGGGGTGCCAAGGTGCGAGCTCCAGGAGAGGCGTGTCGGGGGTCGCCCGGGCCAGCAGGGCTGCGGAGGCCGGGATCGCCCTGGACGGGAGTGTCCGGAGCGCCCAGGCTGCCGCTTGCTACTAGGACGTGCGGGAGGGAGCCGAGCCAGGCGAGCGGCGCGTTGCCCGGCTCAGGCTTCGAAACGGCCGCCTGGGGCAGGAACGGGGCCTCTGGGGCTCCGGGCAGGGCTCTGCGTCAACCCCGAGCCGGGGGCACCCATGCGGGGCGGCTGTGCCCGCCTAAGGGCACCGGGCTCCTCGGCGGCTCACCTTGGCAGCCCAGCGCCGTCTGAGTGGGCGGATACGGCCCCACTCAGCCGCGAGCTTGCAAAGGACCCAGGAGCCTCCCCCGCTGTCCACACACCTCCTCAAGGGACACGCAAGAGCCGGCCCCAACCTGGTCCCCTGGGCCAGCCTGACTGGACACCAAGGCAATCTTCGTTGCCAGCTGCCCTACCTCTCCGTAAAAGAGGCTCAGAGAAGTGCTTTCTAGAGAGCAAACAAGGGGGCGGGGTAGCACACTGGAGAGAGGAAGGACCCCCGCCCAGGGTTGTCTGCTCAGAAGACTGGGACGGACAGCGCTGACTTACAGAGCACAGTTTACCTTTACAAGCCCATAGATTCCTCAAAAAATGAGGCATACAGTCCCACAATTCCACTCCAAGGTATGTAACCCCAAACTATTGAAAGCAGGGACACACATACACCGATGTTCATGGCAGCACTATTCACAGTAAGAGAAAAATGAGACAAAAGACAGAAACAACCCAAATGTCCATCAGCTAAGTGGATTAACAAAATACATATAGTATATGCATGCAATAGAATATTATTCAGCTATAAAAAGAAATGAAAAGTGTTGGTGAGAATGTGGAGAAACTGGAACCCTGTGCACTGTTGGTAGGAAAGTAAAGTGGTGCAGCCACTGTAGAAAACAGTATAGTGTTTCCTCAAAAACTTTAAAAATACAATTACCATATGATCTAGTGTTTCCACTTCTGGCTGTCTAACCCAAAAAAATAAAAGCAGGGTGATATGGTTTGGCTGTGTCCCCACCCAAATCTCAGCTTGAATTGTATCTCCCAGAATTCCCGTGTGTTGCAGGAGGGACCCAGGGGAAGGTAATTGAATCACCAGAGCCTGTTTTTCCTGTGCTATTCTCGTGATAGTGAATAAGTCTCATGAGATCCGATGGGTTTAACAGGGGTTTCCGCTTTTGCTTCTCTCTCATTTTTCTCTTGATGCCACCATGTAAGAAGTGCCTTTTGTCTCCCGCCATAATTCTGAGGCCTCCCCAATCATGTGGAACTGTAAGTCCAATTAAACCTCTTTTTGTTCCCAGTTTCATGTCTTTATCAGCAGCATGAAAATGAACTAATACACAGGGTCTCAAAGGCGTGTTTGTACATCCACGTTCTTAGCAGCATTATTCACAATAGAGAAGACATGGAAACAATCCAAATGTCCATCAATGATGAAGGGATAAGAAAAATGCTCCGCATATGCACATACACTCACATGGGAATTTCCAAAAGTTTGTGGGAAAATCGAATTAAAAGATAAAAATAAAAATATATAAACTTTAGCTCTCAGCATAAGCTCCACCACATTCAGGATGCTTTTGTGATGCTGCCAGCCATGTAGTCCATCTCTAAAGGACTGAGGATCTTGGGAATTTTTTGATTTTATTTATTTATTTTTAATTTTTTGTTGAAACCGGGTCAGGCTAGGTTGCCCAGGCTGGTCTCAAACTCATGGCCTCAAGCAATCCTCTCACCTCAGCCTCCCAAAGTGCTGGGATTATAAGCATGAGCCACCAGGCCTGGCATGGGTCCTGGGAACTTAACCGTATCAATGAAGCCTTTTTTTTTTTTTTTTTTTTACATTATTGACATAAGAAAAATGGCTGCTCCTTAAAGACTTTTGAATATTAGGAAATGAAGTCAGAAAGAGCCAAATCAGGACTGTAAGATGGATAGCTAATTATTTCTCATTGAAACACTTGCAAAATTGCCCTTGTTTGATTAAAGGAATGAACAGGAGTATGGTCATGGTGAAGGACTCTTTGGTGGAGCTTTTACAGGCATTGTTTCTGCTAAAGCTTTGGCCAATTTCTCAAAATATCCTCAAAATAAGCAGATATTTCATTCTTTGGCCTTCTACAGAAAACCACGTGCAAAATACTGTGAGCATCCCCCAAAAAACTATTGCCATGACCTTTGCTCTTGATTAGTTTGCTTTGGCTTTGTCTGGACCACTCCCACCTCTTGGTAGCCATTGCTTTGATTGTGCTTTGTCTTCTGGATCACAATAGTAAAGCCCTGTTTCTTCTGTTATTACAGTTCTTCAAAGAAATCTTTCATGATCTTACCCACTTGTTTCATATTTCCATTGAAAGCTCTACATTTATCTACAGCTGACCTGGGCACAACAATTTTGGTACCCATCAAGTGTAAAGTGTGCTTAACTTTAATTTGCCAGTCAGAAATGAGTGAGTTCAACCAATCGAAGTGTCTGTGGTGTTGGTTATTGTTTATGCAGTTAATCATCAGTCCTCTTCAATTAGGGCATGAATAAGATTAATTTTTTTCTCACAAATCGTGTGGATGGTCTGCTGCTACAGACATCGTCTTCAACATCCTCTCGACCCTTCCTGAAATGAGTGTCCATTTGTAAACTGCTGATATCTTTGGGTCATTGCCCACAAAAAGGTTTTCATAAAGTATCAGAGATTTCACCATTCTTCCACCAAACTTCACTGTAAATTTCATGTTTGCCCTTGCTTCAATTTTTCAGAATTCGTGTTCCTCTGATAGGGGCTCTTCTCAAACTAATATCTTATCCTTCTTAGTGACTCAAACTAGATCCTGTTTAGACGTGTTGTAATAAATGAGTACAAGTTTATTTGGGTGCAAAAAAATTTTGAAATCCATGCTTACTTTTTTCATAATATGCATTTTCCACGGATGTTTGAAGCCCCTTCGTGTGTGTGTGTGTGTGTGTGTATATACACAGAATGGAATATTATTCAGCCTTCAAAGGGAATGAAATTCTGACATATGCTACAACATGGATATACCTTGAAGACATTGTGCTAAGTGAAATAAACCAGCCACAAAAGACAAATACTGTATGATTCCACTTACATGAGGTAGCTAGAGTAATCAAATTCATAGAGACAGAAAGTAGAATGATGGTTGCTTAGGTCTTGGGGAAGGAGGAGTAGGGAGCTGTTGTTTAATTGGTACAAAGTTTCAACTTTGCAAAATGAAAAGAATTATGAAGATGGAGAGTGGTAATGGTTGCACAACAATCTGAATGTACTTAATACCACTGAACTGTATATGTAAAAACCGTTAAGATGGTAAATAGCTTTTTTCACTTTACCACAATGAGAAAATGGGGAAAAAAGGAATGATATACTGACACACGCTACAACATGGGTCAATCTTGAAAACATGATGCTAAGTTAAATAAGCCTATCACAAAAAACAAACATTGAATGCTTCCACATATATAAGATACTTAAAATAGGCAAATTCATAAAGTCAGAAGGTAGAACGGTTGTTACCAGGGGCTGAAGGGAAGGAGGAATAGGAGATTATTATCTAATGGGTTCAGAGTTTCCTTTTGGGATGATGAAAAGGTTCTGGCAAGGTACAGTGGTGATGGTTGCACAACACTGTCAATGCATTCATGTCACTGAATTATAACTTAAACGGTTAACATGGTGAATTTTATGTTATGTGTATTTTACATATGCAGCCATGCATCACTTAACAATGAGGATACGTTCTGAGAAATGCATCATTAGGCAGTTTCGTTGTGTGAATATCACAGAGTGTACTTAACGCAAACCTAGATGGTATAGCCTACTACACACCTAATCTGTATGGTATAGCCTAGTGCTCCTAGGCTACAAATTAGAACAGTATGCTACTATACTGAATACTGTAGGCAATGGTAATTCAATGGTAAACATATCTAAACATAGAAAAAGTACAGTAAAAATATGGTATTATACTCTTATGGCACCACCATCATATATGTGGTTCATCTTTGATCAAAACATCATTATGCAGCCCATGACTGTACGTATCTCCTATAGTGTAGCTCAGACCTCCTTAGCAAGGCAACCACAAAGGCCTATATGATGTTGGCCTCCAATTTTCTGTAGTGGAAAGAGAGTGCTGCCTGGGAACTGGATCTTTAGTACATTTTGCCACTATCAAAATATACTAAATGTACAAAAATGTATATGACTTTAGGCAAGTCATATACCTTCTCTGGGATTCTCTTTCCTCATTTGCAAAATGAATGAGTTGAACTTGCGCTAGGAAATCACTGCCAAGTTCCAATACTTCATGTAGTATCTTCCCCTGGCCCGTATACCTCCCTGAACACTTTCTCCTGTCATTTGCAAAAATGTCACAGCAGTTTCACGTCTCTGAGGCTCATGCCACCTAGAAGGTGGAAGAGGACTGTGGTAAAGAGCATAAGATAAGGAGTCCACTGCCTCCTTTCTACCTAGCTCTGCACATGTGAACAGTGTCACCTTGGGCAGTGTGGTACCCAAAACCTAGCCTTCCTCATTTGGAATTAAAAATGACAATAGCTTCTACTTCATAAGGTTGTGGTGAGGATTAAATAAAATAAGGTGGGTTAAATGCTTAGCACAATGCCTGGCACTTAGCAGGCACCTGAGACATGCCAGCTATTACTATTCCTTGGTGATTCTTTCTATATCTGACCTCGTATGGGGTCGTAACTAACCTTGAGACTTTGCTCACGTGTCATTTCTTCCAGGAAGCACTCCTTAATTCCTCCAATGGTTTTCATGTCTTCCTTACTTCTGGTGGTTCTCTTTAAATGCACTTTTGTGCACAAATTTGCTTTCCATCTTGCACTCCTTCTGAGAAGGAACTATGTCTCACTCATTTTTGCATCCTATTCTGCAATGTTTTTCAGATTTGCCTGATTATACAAATTATCTGGAGTGATAGTTGAACCTACTGATTCCTAAGTTCCACTTCAAACAGAGGGAAGGGCCTAGACATCTAAATGTTTAATCAGCACCCCAAGTGATTTTTTTTTCTTTAGAGTCAGGGTCTCACTCTGTCTGTCACCCAGGTTGGAATGCAGTAGCACAATCATGGCTCACTGCAGCCTCAACCTCCTGGGCTCAAGCCATCCTCCCACCACAGCCTTTCAGGGTAGCTATGACTGCAGGTGTGTGCCATTATGCCCAGCTAAGTTTTTCAGGTTTTTTTTTGCAGAGATGTGGCCTCATTATGTTGCTCAGGCTGGTCTCAAACTCCTGGCTTTAAGCAACCCTCCACCTTGGCCTCCCAAAGTGCTGGGATTACAGGCATGGCCACTACACCCAGCTCCAGGTGATTCTTATTAACAAGTGAGTTTGGGAATCTAAGAACTTACAACAGAGCTTGGCACAAGATACACAAATGTTCATTTGTCATTCCATGTAGCATATGTCTTCCTGACTGCCTTTGTCTCTACTCAAAAATAAGAAACAATACTGGTTTGATATGAATGATTGTGATAAAATTGATAGCCTCTAGAATTGATGAGGCATCACGGAATGCATTCATAATCTTATACGGTATAACAAATCACCCCAAAACACAGCAACTTAAAACAAATATATTATCTCATAGATTCTGAGGGTTAAGAATCTGGGAGTGGCTGAGTTGGGTGATCCCAACCTCTAGGTCTGTCATGATATTGGAAGCAAGCTGTCAGCCAGGGCTGCAGTCTCATCTGAGTGTTCAAGTGAGGGAGGATGCACCTCAAAGCTCACTTATGTGGTCGTTGTCACGCCTCAGTTTTTTTACCGGCTATTGCTGGAGACTTCAGTTCCTCACCATGTGGGCATAGCTCTAGGTCTCCTGGGTGACTTCACAATGTGGCAGTGAAACTCTCCTACGTGTGCTCTATGCTGTTCATCACAAAACAAACCCTGGTACAATGTGGAAGAGGAGCCATACAGGTGTGTGGATGCCAAGAGGTGGAACCACTGGAGGCTAACATGGAGGTCACCTTGGAGGCTGACTACCACACAGAACTTAGAATTTTCCTTTCCAACTTCAAAGATCTGGCAGGAAATGGTATTTGAGGCTAATAATGAGTTCAGCCACAATGAAGATACGTTTGACCTTCAGAGTAGGGAGGTGGTGGATACCTTCTCAGGACAGAGTCAGGAGGGCATAACTCGGGTGATTATTTGGCCTAGCCCCTTCTTAGGGGAAGTGGAATAACGGGAGTAGATGCAGTCTGGCAGGCTGTCTGCACTGCAAGCCCTGCTGGGCACTCATTAGAAGGGTTTGGGGTTTGCATGTTATTTTCTTTCCCTCCCTTCCTTCTCCTCTCTCTGAGAAACAAGCATCTATCTGGGGCCCTCTGAGGAGTTAATCCTATTAGAATTTCAATGGTCTGTCTCTGTGACCAGGGCTAACTTGGCTTAAAGCAAAATCTGGAACTCAATTTTTTTTTTTTTTTAAGAAAGGAAAACAAAATCTGAGCCTGGCACCGTGGCTCATGCCTCTAATCCAACCCTTTGGGAGGCCAAAGCAGGAAATCGCTCGAACCCAGGAGTTTGGGACCAGCCTGGGCAACATAGTAGGCTCTGTCTCTACAAAAAATGCAAAAACTATTAAGTCATGGTGGTGCATGCCTTTAGTCCCAGCTGCTCTGAGGTAGGAGAATCACTTGAGCTTGGCAGTCAAGTCTTCAGTGAACTGTGATGGCACCACTGCACTCCTGCCTGGGTGACAGAGCAAGACCGTCTTTCTCTCTCAACCACTGCACTCCTGCCTGGGTAACAGAGCAAGACTGTCTTTCTCTCTCACTTTTGCTCTGTCTCTCTTTCTCTCCCTCTCTCTTTCTCTCTCTCTCTCTCTCTGTCTCTCTCTCTCTCACACACACACACACAATCTGGGACTCCATTGATAAAATTGTTTAACTTGTTGCCCTAAGGATGCCAAAAGCCTGGAAATTTTGTCTGTGATTAGATTCCGTGGGCACAGGAGTCAGAAGGGCCTTGCTTCAGCCTGCCCACAGAGAGATCTATAATATCTGAGAGAATTTGCTATCCCAGGGAGTCCTGGCCACACATGATCCAAATAACTGGTTTGGGAAGCACTTCCTTTGCAGAGGCTCATCCACTCTAAATGATGTCCATGGGCTACTTCGGATGTTTTTCTTTCCTATTCCACTGGCAAGAGTCATCCCAAAGGCCTTTTGGATTCTCACTTTTTCATCATTTTATTCTATAATTATGCCCCTTGGGTTCAGACGTGAACATTTTTAACATCTTAGGGCTTTTCTTCAGCCATGCAACTCCTGTTGCATGTGTCAACTCTAATGCCTCAGAGAAACTCGATTCAAGGAGGGCCTTAGAGGTCATTCAGTGAACATGCGTGTTGAGAAAGGAGCTAACAGATTTTCAAATGGGGAAACTACTGGCCCAATGTACTGGCAGATTTCAGGGCTCGTGTAGGAATCCCAGTCTCAGAGCTCATAAAAGAATCCAGCCCCCGCCACCCCCCGCCCTGCACTCCTCTGGGCCACCACGCAGATCTACCTGTCCTCAGTTTGCCCTCCTTTCCATGATCCTTGGCTCCAGAGTCCAGTCACAATTTCTCCTGTCTGACAAATTTACTATATCAGCTTATTTTCTGCTTTCACCAGATTTGTTCTCCAGCATACACTCATCTAATGCTATGAAAGAAATAAAGGATTCCTGGAAGATGCCAGAGCTGGCTTAGAACTCATCCTGCTTCCTTTTCCAATTACCTCTGCAGCATGCGAGCCAGGAAGCTTGACTGGTCTCCCAAAGCCCGCTCAGCTGATCAGGTGGGCTGCTCTCCACCGGTCCTCTCCACCTCCCCACACCCCCAGGAGGAAGACTCAGATAGGTACAGACACACGCCTCTCCTTCCTGATGGGGGTCCAAACACCTGAACAATGTTAACTCTTTCATTAGTTTCACTCACCTAATTCTGTCCCGAACACATTTTCCATGGGATTACTTTGGAAGTTGGAAAACTATTCATATGTTTATCCACAAGAATAAACAGGTAATAGCTTACAAGAATTTTTTGTAAAAGAAGAGCAGTAGGAGAAAATTTGCCCTATTAATATCAAAATATAAGAAATAATGAGTGTAAATATAAGATGTACCTGCTATCAAGATCTGGATATGCCTTGGCATGAAGTCTGATAGGTCAGTGGAATCGCCATTCTGGAGTATTTTACATGCAGACAGTTGAGGAGACAAGTAAAGGTCAGAGACACAGCCCACACATGGTATCTGCTCAGATTCTGGTCTTCCTGACTAAGTCCCATAGTGACAGGGCCATGGGCAGTGGGACTCTGGGAGACAGGAGAACACAGGTAGTGCTGCTTGGGGCTTCTGGTGCAGAGGGGAAAGAAAAGGCCTCTCCTTGAGAAATATGGCCTGATTTTAATGCAGTGAGGGCCACGTGAAATGCCACAGTGCCCTGATACCGTGAGGTTACAGCTTCTGAAGGCATGAGATGGATCTTTGCTACTGACTTGGTGCAATCTTAGGGAAAGTAGCACAAAGAGCTACTGGGCAGAACACTTCTTTGTGTCTTCGTAGCTCCTGGGGGTGCCGTCGACCTGTGGCCTTCCTCTATGTACAGCTGCATCTCCCCAGCCCCTGCCTCCGCCATGATATGGTGTTCTTCCTGTGTCTCTGTCTTCAGATGGCCTCTTTCTCTTACAAGGACACCAGTCATATTGAATTACAACCCACTCTAATGACCTCTCCTTAACCCAATTACATCTGCGAATACCACATTTCTAAATAAGGTTACATTCACAGGTACTGGGGGTTAGGATTTCAACATACTATTTTGGGGAAAACAATTTAACTTATACCAAGTATGTTATGATACATATATGTGTGATGGAACCACATAGCTATCAAAAATAGCTATCAAACACCACATAGCTATCAAAAACGGGCTGTGAGGCTGGGCGGCGGGTGACTCACGCCTGTAATTCCAGAACCTTGGGAGGCCCAAGTGGGAGGATCGCTTGAGCAGTTGAAGACCAGCCTGGACAACATAGTGAGAGCCCATCTCTACAAAATTGGTTTTTAAAAAATGGGATCTATGCTATTAAATGTCAGTATAGGAGGACAGTGGTTACCTTTGGGAGAGAAAGGTGACTAGAAAGAGCCAGTCAGGGGGCTTTTCAGGTGCTAACAATATTCTATTTTTCGATCTGGTAGCTCATGATAAGGATGTGTTCAGCTGGTAAAAATTCATCCTACTGTATACTTATGAAATGTGTACTTTTCTGAATGTACAGTATATCTCAAGGAAACATTCATTGGGACATGGTGCTGCAAAGGTATATTGATTGGCATGGAAAGATAGTCATGATATATTACAGGATGGAGAAACATCAGGTTGCAAAACCATATTGCAATATGATTCCATTTGGAGGGGAAGTGTATCCATAGAAGAAAACGTCTGGAGGGACAAAGCAAACTGCTGACATTCAACTCAGAGTGGAAAGAAAATGCAAATGTTTTTCTCTTCCTTTCAATTATCTGCATGTTATCTGCATGTTCTGATTTTTAAAATGAACCTATATTATTTGTGTCATGCTTTAACTCATAAATGAAAAAAGGATGAAGTAACTTATAATGATAAATAGAGGACTCAACTCGTAGAGAAAATTATTTATTTAGATTTTCTCTCACACTGTAGTCCAAAATGCAATATGGAAAGTTTAAAGGGTTAAATTCCAAAAGTCAAAAACTGGGAAGCTAAACATTGGGTACTGATGGCTATAAAGATGGCAACAATAGACTCTGGGGACTACAGGGGGGAAGGGAGAGAAGAGGACAACGATTGAAAAACTAACTGTTGGATACTATGCTCAGTAGCTGGGTGATGAGATCGTTCATACTCCAAACCTCAGCATCACATTAAATACCTAGGTAACAAACCTGCCCATGTACCCCTTGAATCTAAAATAAAAATTGAAAAAGAGAGAGAGAGAAAGTAGAGTATGTAACAGCGTTACGCTATGTCAATATAGATAATAACTATTTAAAAACTGAGAGACAATGAAAAGGGCATATTCAAAAATATTTCAGACGGTTTTCAATAATCATATAGGGATTGACAGTATTAATATTTGTATTTCAGGAGTATTGTATATGTATTTTTGAATAAAGCAAATAAATAATTATGATACTTTCTATTATTATCTATACTTGGAATCCAAGGGTCTTACTGTGGAGGAAAGGAAATAAGCAACTGAAAAAAAAGTCAAAAACTGAAAGAAAATATTGATAAACATTTATCTGATTTCAGAGTGGTGAAGGCTTTACTATGCAAAACAAAAAAGCAATAGATTATATCCCAAAGGAGAAGATTGATAGATATTTCTGCATTAAAATGCAAACAGTTGGAAGTCAGCAAAATCATAAACAAAACGAAAAGATAAATGTCAAACCAGAAAAGAATTTATGATGGATATAGCCAACAAAAGGTCAACATCCTTAATATATGAAGTACTGTTATATTCTAATAAGGAAAACACTCATATCTCAAAAACAATGGGCAAAATGCACAAACAGGCAATTAACACAAAATAAATACAAATAACAATACAATGTATTTTAAAATGCTTATCTTTACCAGTAATAAAGAAGTGCCACCTAAAAAATGAGATACCATTTTGTCTATCAAGTTAGCCAGGAACATAAACTGTAAACATGGAAACTGGATTAGTAAATTCAATTAAGAGTTCAAGCAAACGGCCTGTAACTTTGGAAGCATCTTGAGCTTTTTCAGATTCTTCAGCCTTTCTGCATTCTGCCCAGAGTTGCTTTGTAATAAATCTAGGTTGATGCAGTTGATTGCACACAACCATTTTCCCCTCTTCTGATTTTAGATCTGCCTGACATTTGTTTGAGCTGCCGCCAGGAAAACAGTCAGAGGCACCAGGCCAAGAAGATGACATCATTCGAAGTCAAGTCAACTGTCTGAGTTCTGTGCTGACCGCCTGTACTTGAAAAGAGACATGCTCAGGAGAAGGATGAACTCAAATTACACCTAGGATATCTTGGTTTAAAATGTGTAATTAGTCTTTCATGTGGTGTACTGAATAAATTTCAAAACTTGTCTTACATTCAGATCATTTTCAAGTTGCGCATGAGTGTGTACGTGTGTGTGTTCATGCATGTGTATGTTGGGAAGGAGTGAAATACATGCCAAAGCCCCTTTTATTACTGGCCAAAAGCCAGGCTGTAGCAATACAGTTGGCCTAATAAAACCACCTTCAATGTTTATTAACCAGTAATTTTTATTACTGGTTTATTTCAAAGTTTACTAACCAGAGCACTGTGAAAATGAGAGGACTGGGAATATTGAGACAAAAAGGACTGAGACTTTCTATAAAGTATGTAAAGTAGAATGAAAGCCACCACTTAGTAAGAAGGGTTTGAAAAAAGAGTTGAAATTGCTAAGACAAAAACGCCACTTTGTATGGAAGCACCTTGCCCTCAACTCCTTGGCCTTTTCATCAGCTTTTTCCTTGTTGGTGCTGTCGTCTTATCCAAGCTCCGGTGTGTCCAGAGCTCCTGCTCATCTGTGCCTGCTTTCTCTCTTTCTCTTTGTCACTGCATCAAACACTATCTTCATAAACAAGGGTGTGTGTGTGTATGTGTGTAATGTTCAACTCAGCATAGTACATGATGTATATATTTCCAATGTGATATAATTTGGATAGGTGTCTCATCTAAATCTCATGTCAAATTGTAATCCCCCATGTTGGAGGTGGGGCCTAGTGGGAGGAAATTGAATCATGGGGGTGAATTTGTCATGAATGGTTTAGGACCATTCTCTTGGTGCTGTTCTTGTGAGATCTTGTCCTTTAAAGGTGTGTGGCATCTCCCCGCTCCCTCTTACTCCTGCTTTTACCATGTGATGTGCTGGGGTGCTCCCCCTTTGCCTTCTGCTATGATTGGAAGCTCCTGAGGCCCCCCTAGGAGCACATGCCGCTCTGTTCCCTATAGAGCCTGCAGAACTGTGAACCAATTAAACATCTTTTCTTATTACCTAGTCTCAGGTATTTATTTATAGCAATGCAAGAATAGCTTCACATACACACACACACAGACACACATACACATACAATGTCTTCAAGTTTTGCCTGTAGTCACAAAAGTCATATGTATTGTAAAAACAATTTCAAACTATACAAAGTATAAAAAACAAAAATTCTCACACTTAACCTTTATTCCTAATTCGACCATTAGCAGTTTTGTTATAGGTACTTTCCTAAATACAGAGTGTCTTAAAATAACCTTTTACAGAATTCATTAATGTGATATTAGCATATGTTCATATATATTTTAACCAATACAGATAATAGACTGTAAAGTCACAAACGCTCGAAATACCCACCTCAGTGCCAGAGCATTAGTTTAACATTCTAGTGGCATACATGGTTAGTTAGAATACTCTCTATGGGCTGGGCATGATTCTTTGTGACATCAGGTTAGAGAGGTCTTCTGTACTGCCAAATTTGCCAATTTACTATGCAAGATCAATGAGAACAGCGCTTAGGATATGAAAATGCCTTGGAGAATCTTGGCGTTTTCCTGGGAGGATACTGTAAAAACAAGAATGCAGTTCTTATAATGGGTTGACTTACAGGCTCAGTGGCATTGACACCAAATGGTAAAATTAATGAGATCTCATTTTGTACGTCAGTGAAGTGAACAAATCAGGGGGATTTCATATGTGTGTGTGTGTGTGTGTGTATCAGAGAGATTGTATATACATACATTATATACTTTTATTTATTTATTTATTTATTTATTTATTTATTTATTTTGAGATGGAATCTCGCTCTGTCGCCCAGGCTGGAGTGCAGTGGCGCAATCTCAGCTCACTGCAAGCTCCACCTCCTGGGTTCACATCATTCTCCTGCTTCAGCCTCCCAAGTAGCTGGGACTACAGGTGTCCACCACCATGCCCGGCTAATTTTTTGTATTTTTCGTGGAGACGGGGTTTCACCACGTTAGCCAGGATGGTCTTGATCTCCTGACCTTGTGATCCACCTGCCTTGGCCTCCCAAAGTGCTAGGATTACAGGCGTGAGCCACTGCGCCTGGCCTGTTATATACTTTTATTAAACCAAAAAGTAGGTTGGGCACAGTGGCTCACACCTATAATACCAGCACTTTGGGTGGCCAAGGCCCAGGAGTTTGAGACCAGCCTGGGCAACATAGCAAGACCTTGTCTCTACTGAAATTAAAAACTAAGTACTTGGGAGGTTAAGGTGGGAGGATTGCTTGAACCTGGGAGGTTGGGGCTGCAGTGAGCCTTGATCACGCTACTGCACTCCAGCCTGGGTGACAGAGCAAGACCCTGTCTCATGTAAATATATATGTTACATTATTTTCTGCAGTTTGCTTTATTTACTTATCATGTGATATCCTTTCTATACCACTGCATATATAATGGATTTATCTCATTCTTTTTAATTGCTCAATTTAGTGGTCCATTGTATGGATATACCTCAATTTCTTACCTACTGGTAAATATTTTTTTGCTTCCAGTTTTTTAAGATTATCAACTGTGACTCTATATCTCGTCTTCTCTAATACTAGTTATTACCAGTTGTTTTACAAAGGATGTTTTTCATTTATTATGGTGATCAAGCTATAAGTGTTAGGATTGAACTTCTATAGTAGAATTGTAGTAGCCTGATGGTGAGTGGGAGAGATATTTGGGGAACAGACTGATCTTTCCTGGAGCCACAGAAATTGGAAAATTAGTTAACTCCTTGCTAATGAACCACTCCACACTCTCCTCCAGTCTGCTAAGGCTTCGCTGAAACTGCTCCCCATTCTGCCAGTCTGCTGGGTGAGGCAGTGCAGAGTACAGCCCATACAAAACGCAGACAGGTAGTTGAATGGGGACTGAAGCTCAGTTCATGTGCCTCATGCCATGCTGATAGCCTTTCTGTGGCCCGAGTGCACCTAGTAGAAGAGGCATCCTTTTCTAGTTTGCACAGAGGCATATTAAGCACTAGGAGTGGCCTAGATTTTGTCCATTGGATCAATCCTTGGCCTTATTTTAAAGCCTGTGCTTTATCAGTTCAGCTTGCCAGTTGATGATCATTTACATCTCATTTGACATTCCACCATTCTATATTCTTTTTTTTTTTTTTTTTTTTTTTTTTTTTATGGGGGCTCGCTCTGTCGCCCAGGCGGGAGTGCAGTGGCCCGATCTCAGCTCACTGCAAGCTCCGCCTCCCAGGTTTATGCCATTCTCCTGCCTCAGCCTCCCAAGTAGCTGGGACTACAGGCGCCCGCCACCTCGCCCAGCTGGTTTTTTGTATTTTTTAGTAGAGACGGGGTTTCACCGTGTTAGCCAGGATGGTCTCGATCTCCTGACCTCGTGATCCGCCCGTCTCGGCCTCCCAAAGTGCTGGGATTACAGGCTTGAGCCACCGCGCCTGGCCCACCATTCTATATTCACTTAAATGAAGAGGACCCAGCATGAGGCTGGAAGGCTAGAGTACACAGTTCACATTTCTACTCTGTTGTTATCTGTATGATGGTGTGAAACTTGCTTACCTTCTCTCGCATTCAGCTTTGTCATAATCTCTAAGGTCCCTTCCAGCTCTAAAGCTGCATGAATCTTTGTGACATCAGGTTAGAGATGTCTTCTGCACTGCCAAATTTGTTCCGAATCAATGAAGTGAGTTCCCTGGGTTTTGAGACACAGCCCCTATCACTGAATGAGTGTCCTAGGAAAAGCCAGAAAGCCTACTTTG
Organism: Piliocolobus tephrosceles; assembly: GCF_002776525.5. NCBI lineage: Eukaryota > Metazoa > Chordata > Mammalia > Primates > Cercopithecidae > Piliocolobus > Piliocolobus tephrosceles. Next base: position 69,250,930 of record NC_045448.1, on the reverse strand, counting down.
ACACCGTTGACCACACTCTCACTGAAGTCGATCAGCTTTGCTCCCAAATGCTTTAGACCCTGGTGCATATTCCTGAAGATGTCCTTTGGTTGCCACAGAACCCATTCTGCTCCACCTTCTGAAACTTCCAATGGTAGTCCTCAAGCTTGTTTTGTAGATGAAAGATGGTTTGGGAAGATTTCAGGTTCTTGTCAGAGACCTGTTTGATGTGGACCACCTGTTGCTTGCTTGCACTATTGGCAAGCTTTAAGTACTTGTCAACGTCATCCTTTGGGCTGTTGGTACAATGTCAATCTATTCTGTAAGCTTCAGGATCTCCTCTTGCAGGTTAACAATAGCAGCTTTTGTGCGTTGAGCACCTAGTGTTCCATCGATGAGGACTCTGTGGATGTTACCATCAGTGTTGGTGGACATTGCACTAGAGATCTGAACACGGGTGCTTACTTCCAAATGCTCCATGCATTCTGCAGTTGCCTCCTCTCCTGGTTGACAAGTAGCAGCAGCACAAGCTATTTCCACTATAGCTGAGCTGCTAGGAGCATTAGTCACAGATGAAAACCTAGGTTGGCTTGACTGCTTGATAGCTGCCATATCCTGGCCATATAACCTACTGATTTTGAGACTTTCTTTTGAGGCCTCTGGCTTGCCCTGCCTGCCATAAAAATTTGTCTTGTCTTCATCCTGAGTGGTACTTGGATTTGTTGCAGGAACTGATTCAGAGCTGTGGGGTGGGAGGTGGGGCTACTCTCAGTCTCAGCATATGTGTGTTGGTTTTCCAGATCTGTTTCAGGTTCTGGATCTGCCTGAATTTTCTGCACATCGTGTGGAGACATGGATGACTTCTAGGGCTGCTGCCAGAAGAGATGCTTCAAGCCTTGGCCAGTCACATTAAAGTACTCCAGAGCACTGTGGGTCGTTCTAGACAATTCGTTTTCTGACTCTGTCTGCTTCCTGGCCTTTGCATCTGCAAAGTAGAAAATGTGGCATTTTCTACTGTGAAAACTTATCATTTTCTTGATGATATTTTCCCCTTATCTCTCCTCCTCTAATTAAGGAAGGGTTGCAACCAAACTATCCCTCCCTGACACAGGACACTGTACCAATAGAGCAGTCCTCCTGCATCCTACCTCAGTCACACCCTGTGGTTCTTTACAACACAGTGTATCTTTGATGCTGACTGTCACCAGGAAACCTTTCTCCTTAACCTAAGGAAACAATAAGCAGTCTTTCACTAATGTCTTAGCTGTATGATTGTGTGAATAGATTATACTTGGAGTCAGGAACAGAAAACAAGCCACATACACTAATTATAAAATTCTTTGGATCTGTTTTTAATTCCATGCAACTGATGTGGTAAAGTGGTAGAAGATGAGCTACACACAAATCTGGATTTGGTTCTGTCACTATCTGAGTGGCCTTAAAAATGCTACTTGGCCTTTCTGGGTCTCAATTTTCTCACTTATTCAGAAAAATACCATTTGAGTACCCTCTATGTGCCAGGTCCTGTGTTAATCACAGGTAAAGAAGACGTGATCCAGACGCTGTTGGTAGGGAAGATAAACAAAAAGAAAGAAAAGAACAGAAGGGAGGAAGGAAGGAAAGAGGAAGGAAGGAAGGAAGGAGGGGAGAAGGAAGGAAAGGTGAGACAGAGGGAGACAAGGAGAGAGGGAAGGAAGGAGCAAGTAAATATATAATAATAGATTTTAACATAAAATTTGTGTTTTTCAAACTTTTATGCTATTTGTTCAAGACAAATCTAATGTAGCAGCACTGACCTGCAAAACACAACACGGCCCCACCCTGTTGATATCTACCACTCTCTCCTATGGCACTCTGTCATTGCTCATCCCACCCCTGCCACCATGGTTTTGTCATTCCTGAATCATGCTAACCTCACTCCCAATTCAGGATCTTGCCACCTGCTGCTCCCTCTGCTTGGAACATTTCCCCCACATCTTCAGATGACCTGACCTTCATTTCATTCATATCTTTGCTCAAATATCACCTCAGAGAGAGAGACGTCTCTGATAACCCTATCTAAAATCATTTTGTGTTCCCCATTGCCTTCCTACCTTGTTCTGCTTTATTTTTTTAGCATTTATTTCCACTTGAAATAATATGTTTTTTTCTTTTTTATTTTCTGTCTCATCAATGTAAATTCCATGACAAGGTCTCTGCTTTCCTAATTTCTCTTTGTAACTCCTTTTATCAGGCCAGACTCATAGCAGGAGCTCCATTAATATTTGTTAAATGAATATTAGGAGAGAGGTGACTAAAGGGGGAATGGTTCTGTTGAAACATTGAGATAGGAATCTAAGTCCTGTGCAATCTATTTCCTCCCCATGTAGCCCCTGAGGACACTTCCAGGTCTAACACTGCAGTATACAAATTATTTCATCAGGAAAGAGGTCTTAAACGTTAAACTTTATTTTTTATTCATTTTTAAATTCCAAAACGTGTACTTTGTTCTATAATAAAAGCTATGCTATGTACTTGGATTGAAGGAGACAATAACATTATCTATTCTGTCTTGGAGTTTATTGTCTAGCTGTAAAAAAAATTAATCTAAATTAATGGGATGATATGATAGAGAAGCTAGGGCACACAGAAGACAGAGTAACTGCCTGCAGGACACCTTACATTTCTCCTCCATAAAAGGGATGTTTACTTCTCAGCTCCCAAGTTTATTATGAGAATAAAATGAGAAGATGGATATGAAAGTGTTTGAAATACTGCAGAACATCATCAAAAATCCAGTGTATGATTATTCAAGATTAAATAGAACATCAGGAAAAATGGCAGAGTAAGAAACTCAGGAGTTTTGCCGCCTATGAAAGCAACGAAAAATAAACTGTCAAAACCTTTCAAAATTAACCTTTTTGGAACTGTGGAAATTAACCAGAGATTGAGTAATATAGGAACTTATTCAAAAAAACTGTAAGGGCCAGGTGCAGTGGTTCACACCAGTTATCCCAGCACTTTGGGAGGCCGAGGCAGATGGATCCCGAGGTCAGGAGATTGAGACGATCCTGGCTGACATGGTGAAACCCCGTCTCTACTAAAAATACAAAAATTAGTCAGGCTTGGTGGTGTGTGACTGTAGTCCCAGCTACTCGGGAGGCTGAGGCAGGAGAATCGCTTGAACCCGGGAGGCGGAGGTTGCAGTGAGCCCAGATGGTGCCACTGTGCTCCAGCCTGGTGACAGAGTGAGACTCTGTCTCAAAAATAATAATAAATATATAAATAAATAAATAAATAAATAAATAAATAAATAAATAAATAAAACTATGTAAGAACAACAAGCATTGTGGTGTTTCAATTTACCCTAGTGCAAGCCCTTCTCCCAGGCTCAGCTGTAGTCTTGGAAATAATAGCCTATATTCCCAGCACTAGCGGAAGTGGATTAACTTCATTCACAAAAAATTTGTCATTATTTAATCTATCTGGTGGCTTCCTGGAAGACTGCTTGAAAGGCTTATCTTTATCTTACTTGACACAATACTTACCCACTGCTAAAGCTAAAGCTGCTAACCAGGTGGGCATTTGTCAAAAACAATTATAGGCAAAAGTTTTAATCACTATCGCCAAAGGCAATGAATAATAGTTGGGCAAACAATAGACTGACCTTAAAACTTGAAAAGAAAGAACGGGGAATGAAAAGCTTTAAAAAGCTTCTACATAATTTTGGGAATCTAGAAAGCCACATGCTTGCCCACAGCTATGCACATGCTCAAGAAAGATGTAAAAAGGCTCTCACTTTTGGCTGACCCTGAGATTCTGTACAAAAAGAAAGTGAAGCCCAAGGCAGAGTTGTAAGCCATGCTAGGCTGAGTTTTGAAGGCATTCCTCAACACGCACAGAGTCCCTTAGAAAAAAATGGAAGAATTTTTAGTTCCAGGTGTTTAAAAAAATCTCTGTCCAATCATTAGGTGACCATTACGCTCATAGAACAGAAACTTCAGTTACCACACATGACAAAGAATACAGACATTACAGAATAAGTTCAGAAAAATCACAGAAAAAGCAAAGGCCCAAAGTACAACAAGCAGCAAAAGCAAGTCATCTAAGCAACAAAGAAAAAATACACATAGATTGGACTTTATCAAATTACAAGCTTCTGTGCATCAAAGAACACTATCTCAAGAAAGTGAAAAGGCAACCCAAAGAATGACAACAAACATTTGCAAATCATGTATCTAATAGGGGTTTAGTATCCAAAATATGTAGAAACAGACACAGTGGCTCACACCTGTAATCCCAGCATTTTGGGAGATCAAGTCAGAAGGACCACTTTAAGGCAGGAGTTTCAGACTAGCCTGGACAATATAGCAAGGCCCTATGTCTACAAAAAAATTAAACATTAGTTAGGTATGTGGTGGCATGTGCCTGTACTCCTGGTTACTCAGGAAGCTGAGGTGGGACAATCCTTTGAGTCCAGGAGTTCAAGGCTTCAGTGAACTATGATCATGCCACTGCACTTGAGTCTGGGTGACAGAGTGACGCCCTGTCTCAAAAAAAAATTTTTATAATATAGAGAGAATTCTTCAACAACAAGATGACAAATAACCCTATTTTTAAATGCACAAGTGATTTGAATAGACATTTCTCCAAAGGAGATATACAAATTGCCAATAATAACATAAAAACATACTTAACACCATTAGCCAATGGGAAATGCAGAGCAGGCACAATGCCTCATGCCTGTAATCCCAGCACTTTGGGAGGCCATGGCAGGAGGACTGCTTGAGGCTAGTAGTTCAAGACCAGCCTGGGCAACAGAGCAAGACCCTACTCAAAAAAAAAAAACAAAAACAAAAAAAAGCAAGGGAAATGCAAATCAAAACCTCAATGAGATCCCACTTTATATGCACTAGAATAGCTACATTAAAAAAAAAAAAAAGGAGACTAACAACCGTTGGTGAGGATGTAGAGAAACTGGAATCTTCATAATACACTGATGGCAAGAATGTAAAATGGTGCAGCCATTTTGGCATTGAGGAAAACAGTTTGGCAATTCCTCGAGTAGTTAAATATAGAATTATATAATCCAGAAATTTCATTTTTACACATATACCCAAAAGAATTAAAAATATATGTACACTCATTAATTTGTACATGAATATTCATAACTGCATTATTCACAATAGCCAAAAACATCAAAATGTCTATTGACTGACGATGAAAGGATGAAGTGAAGGAATGGGATATTATTTGGCAATAAAAAAGAATGAACTGCAGATACATGCTAAAACATGGATAAACCTTAAAAACATTACGTTAAGTGAAAGAAGCCAGTCACAAAAGGCTGCATAGTGTATACTTCCTTTTTTATTAAATATCCCAAGTAGGAAAATCCATAGATGCAAAAAAGCAAATGGTGGTTGCTGGAGTAAGGGAGAATGGGGAAAGACTGTTTGTCATATGCTGAATATCTGTGTCCCCCTAAAATCCACATATTGAAGCCTTAGCTCCCTATGTGATGATATTTGGAGATGGGCCTTTTAGGTGGTAATGAGGTTTAGATGAAGACATGAGGGTAGTCCTTTCTTAATTACTAGGACTGCTATAACAGATTAACATAGACAGAGTGGCTTAAACAACCAACCATTCTAGAGGTTGTAAAGTCCAAGATAAAGGTGCTGGCATATTTGCTGTCTGGTGCAGATGGTTCTCTTCTTAAAGAATCCTCACATGGGCCGGGCGCAGTGGCTCAAGCCTGTAATCCCAGCACTTTGGGAGGCCGAGATGGGCGGATCACGAGGTCAGGAGATTGAGACCATCCTGGCTAATGTGGTGAAACCCCGTCTCTACTAAAAAAAATACAAAAAACTAGCCAGGCGAGGTGGCGGGCGCCTGTAGTCCCAGCTACTCGGGAAGCTGAGGCAGGAGAATGGCGTAAAACCTGGGAGTCAGAGCTTGCAGTGAGCAGAGATCCGGCCACTGCACTCCAGCCTGGGCGACAGAGTGAAACTCCGTCTCAAAAAAAAAAAAAAAAAAAAAAAAGAATCCTCACATGGTAGGGTAGAAATAGAGACCATCTCTCTTGTGATTCTTCTTCTAAGGACACTAATCCCATCCATGAGAGCTCCATCTTGATGACCTAATTACCTCCTCCACCTCCAAATACCATCACACTAGGAATTCGGGTTTCAACAGATGAATTTTGGAGGGACACAGTCAGTCAGTCCAGAGCAGGCCTTTATGATTGACTTAGTGTCCCTATAAGATTAGGAAGAGACTGGTGCTTACTTTCCCTTTGCCACATGAAGACATAGCAATATGGGGTTCAAGACATGCCATCCCAAAAATACGATTGCAGGAGATAAGAATATGTACTTTTGCCATAGGATTATATGGACTGGTTATTTTGAGAAACTAGACACGAGGAGTTGTGAAAAGTTACCCATTTGTAAGAGAAGTTTACATGTATAAAGGAAATCTCCATTGGTAAGGGTATTTCCCTGTCTGTATCAGGAAAAAGATGACTAAACAAAACCACTAGAGACTCAATCAATGGAGAAAGTATTGACTTAAATCTGAGTAAGAAAACTTACCCTTGTTTTAAGATGCTTTTTTGGCCATCTCTTAATGAGGCATTTCTTCCTTCCTTCCTTCCTTCCCTCCTTCCTTCCTTCCTTCCTTCCTTCCTTCTTTCCTTCCTTTCTTTTGAGACAAGGTCTCATTTTGCTACCCAGGCTGGAGTGTAGCAGCATGATCATGGCTCACTGCTGCCTCAACCTCCTGGGCACAAGCAGTTCTCCCATCTCAGCCTCCTAAGTAGCTGGGACCACAAGTATGTGCCACCAAGCCTGGCTAATATATTTTTTAAATATTTTGTAGAAACAGGGTCTCCCTGTGTTGCCCAGGCTGATCTCAAACTCTTGGGCTCAAGCAGTCCTCAGCCTCAGCCTCCCAAAGTGTTAAGATTACAGACACGAGCCACTGCATCCAGCCCCACACACCCTTCTTTCTTTGTCTCAGAGAATGACGGCATTCAGGCCTAAAGTCTAAGACAACTCTTTGACATAATCTCTAGAGATTTACTCATCATTCTGGGTCAACTCCCAAGTATACAGGAGGTATACATGTTATTAAACTTTGTTTTTCTCTTGTTAATCTATCTTTTTTACAGAGTCCAGCTAAGAACTCCAGAAGGGTGGAGGAGAAAATTATTTTTCCTCCCGTACGGCAAGAAGGCAGCCATCTGCAAGCCAGGAAGAGGGCCTTCAGCAAGAACCTTACCACACCAGCACCCTGATCTTGAACTTCCCAACCTCCAGAACTGTGAGGAATAAATGTCTGTCATTTATGTCACCCAGTCTATGGCATTTTGTTATAGCAGTGAAAGATGACTAAGATGCTGCTTAATGGGATGATGAAAATGTTTTGGAACTTGATGTAATTGGTGGTTGCATAACATTGTGAGTGTACTAAATGCCACTGAATTGTTTATTTTATAGTGGTTAATTTTATGTTATGTGGATTATACTTCAATTTTATTTTATTTTATTTTATTTTTAAGAAGGGTCTGCAATTCCCATCTGGAATTTATTTATTTTTATTTATGTATGTATTTATTCATTAGGTTATTGGGGTACAAGTGGTATTTGGTTATACAACTAAGTTCTTTAGTGGTGCTTTGTGAGATTTTGATGAATCCATCACCTGAGTAGTATATACGGCACCCAATTTGTGATCTTTTATCTCTCATCCCCTTCCCACCCTCTCCCCCTGAGTTCCCAAAGTCATTCTTATGCCACTGTGTCCTCGTAGCTTAGCTCCCACATATCAGTGAGAATATACAATGCTTGGTTTTCCATTCCTGTGTTACTTCACTTAGAATAATAGTCTCCAATCTCATCCAGGTTGCTGCAAATGCCATTAATCCATTCCTTTTTATGGCTGAGTAGTACTCCACCATATATATATATACCACAGTTTCTTTATCCACTCATTGATTGATGGGCATTTGGGTTGGTTACACCATTTTGCAATTGCAAATTGTGCTGCTATAAACATGCGTGTGCAAGTATCTTTTTCGTGTAATGACTTGTTTTCCTCTGGGTAGATACTCAGTAGTGAGATTGCTGGATCAAATGGTAGTTCTACTTTTAAAATATTTAAGGAACCTCCACACTGTTTTCCATAGTGGTTGTACTAGTTCACATTCCCACCAGCAGTGTAGAAGTGTTCCCTGATGACCACATCCACACCAACATCTCCTGTTTTTTTATTTTTTTTTATTATGGCCATTCTTTCAAGAGTAAGGTAGTATTGCCTTGTGGTTTTGATTAGCATTTCCCTGATCATTAGTGATGTTGAGCATTTTTTTATATATCTGTTGGCCATATGTTTATCTCCTTTTAAGAATTTATACATCAATTTTTAAATTGAAAAATAAAAGATTAAACAGAAGCCTCCACATAATTTGAAAAATGGGTTTGTTTAAAATTAAAACTGAGTTTACACATGAGGAAATAAAAGTCTAGGGATACATCTTACTAAACACTTCTGGTCTAGACTATTGATTACGTTGCTGCTGTTTATAGAAACAAATATTTCCCTAACAGTATATTCCCCATCTTCATAGATCTTTGACAGTCCTGTTTCTCCTGTGAGAAAGAAGGGTTTATATCTTGAGTTACACAGTGGTACCTGGGTATCCATAGAGGATTGGTTCCAGGATCCTCACAGGCACCAAAATTTATAGATGTTCAGGTCTCCAATGTAAAATAGTATAGCATTTGCATATAACTTATACACATCCTCCCATATACTTTAAATCATCTCCAGATTGCTTATAATACCTAATACAAAGTAAATGCTATGTAAATAGTTGCTATATTGTATTATTTAGGGAATAATGACAACAAAAAGTTTGTACATTTTCAGGACAGATAAAATAATCCTTTTTTTCCTCAACTATTTTCAATCAAAAGTCGGTTGAATCCCTGGATGTAGATGTGGATGCAGAGCCCACAAATGTGGAGGCCCAACGGTGTTTGAATTCCCGTTGCCTCAAAAAATTTGGGAATAGCTGTGCTAGGACCCTTTGGCTATGGGCCAAATTCTGTTCAATTCATTTCAGGTGTTTTTAAGTACTTCTTTTTCCCCAGCTAAAGAAGAAATTAGGCCAGGCGAGGTGGTTCACACCTGTAATCCCAGCACTTGGGAGGGAGGCTGAGGCAGGCAGATCCTGAGGTCAGGAGTTCGAGACCAGCCTGACCAACATGGTGAAACCCCGTCTCTACTAAAAATACAAAAAAAAAATAGCTGGAAATGGTGGCATGTGCCTGTAATTCCAGCTACTCGGGGGACTGAGGCAGGAGAATCGCTTGAACCCAGGAG
>NC_045448.1:69081530-69241482 GCF_002776525.5 Piliocolobus tephrosceles | reverse complement strand
ATGGTGAAACCCCGTCTCTACTAAAAATACAAAAAAAAAATAGCTGGAAATGGTGGCATGTGCCTGTAATTCCAGCTACTCGGGGGACTGAGGCAGGAGAATCGCTTGAACCCAGGAGGCGGAGGTTGCAGTGAGTACAAATCGTGCCACTGTACTCCAGCTTAGGTGACAGAGCAAGACTCCGTCTCAAAAAAAAAAAAAAAAAAAAAAAAAAAGAGAAATTAACATGTTGAACCATTTGTTATTTCCTTTCCTGTGGTCTTCTCGAAAAATGAACATTTAGGTTCTATCACACATGCCAAATCCTGTCCAGAGCCTGGGGTAGGGGTTTTCGTTACAGAGCATGGCCAGGCTGCCTAGTATTTTTATGAGACACAAAGGCCTGCCCCGTGGAACCTTTAAGGAGAGGAGTGAGATCCAGCTCAAAGGTCAGCAATTTGAGCTATCAGCAGAAAAAACTCCAGCAAGAGTAGCTAGTGGATTAAAAACACAACCCTATGTGATTGTCAGAAGCATTTAAACCAGAGTGACTCCATCTTGTATAGAGGCTGGGTAAAAGAAAGCTGAGACCTACTGGGCTGCATTCCCAGGAGGTTAGGCATTCTAAGTCACAAGATGAAATAGGAGATCGGCACAAGATGCAGGTCATAAAGACCTTGCGGATAAAACAGGTTGCAGTAAAGAAGCCAGTCAAAACCCACTAAAACTAAGATGACGATGAGAGTAACCTCTGGTCATCCTCACGGCTCATTATGCACTAATTATAATGCATTAGCATGCTAAAGGACACTTCCACCAGCACCATGACAGTTTACAAATGCCATGGTAGTATCAGAAATTTACCCTATATGGTCTAAAAAGGGGAGGAACCCTCAGCTCTGGAAATTTCCCACCCCTTTCCCGGAAAACTCATGAATCCACTGTTTGTTAGCGTATAATCAAGAAGTATCTGGCTTCACTTAGAAGCCCTGGTAATGCCACTTACATGACTGCATCTTAGACAACCTAGCTCAAGCTCTCTCTCTTTATTTTTTTGGTTGGAGGGGAGGGGAAATGAAGTCTCACTCTGTTGCCCAGGCTGGAGTGCAGTGGCACGATCTTGGCTCACTGCAGCCTCCACCTCCAGGGTTCAAGAGGCCTCAGCCTCTCTACTTGGGAGGAACCCACCACAACGCCTGGCTAATTTTTTGTGTTTTTTTAGTACAGACAGGGTTTCACCATGTTGGCCAGGCTGGCCTTGAACTCCTGGTCTCAGATGATCTGCCACCTTGGTCTCCGAAAGTGCTGGGATTTCAGGCATGAGCCACTGCGCCCAGCCACCATTCTTTTATTCCTCTACCTTCTAAATAAACTTGCTTTTACTTTGCTGTATGGATTCGCTTCAAATTCTTTCTTGTGTGAAATCCAAGAACTGTCTCTTGGGGTCTTCATCGGGATCGGTTTCTAGTAACAATCTTAGTCAGTGTCACACCCTCTGCCCCATAGGCTTTTCAGATTTTAAAAACAGTTAACATTAAATGTTTTTCACTGAGCCAGAGAAAAGATAGTCAAAATTTACCTATGCACAGTAGCTTTGCCTAACGTGTTCAAGTTATTTCTGGATATGGAAGAGACAGCTAACTGCCAGTAGGGAGAATCCACATTCTTCTAAAGATTTATCTTCCTGCCTTCAAGATCCAGTTATTCCCAGTGCTGGATCGTGGCAGACACCATTCCCTGCCAAGGAAGGGAGCAAGTGTTACTGAGCACCTGCCATGTGCTGGCACTGTATGTACATCGTCCATTTCATACTCACCACAACTTTAGGAGGTAGATCCTTGATACAGTTTGGATGCTTATCCCTTCCAAATCTCACATTGAAATGTGATCCCCAGTGTTGGAGGTGGGGCCTAGTGGGAGGTGTTTGGGTCATGAGGGCACATCTCATGAATGGCTTGGCGCCCTCCCTGCGCTAATGGTGAGTTCTCATTCTATTAGTTCAAGCAGGAATGGTATTTTAAGGGAGGCTGGCATTTCCTGCCCCCTTCTCTCTCACCATGTGACACCCTTTCTCCCCCTCCACCCTCTGCAATGGGTGAAAACTTTGCAAGGCCTTACCAGAAGCTGAGCAGATGCTGGTGCCATGCTTGTACAGCCCACAGAACCATGAGCCAAATAAACTTCTTTTCTTTATTAATTACCCAGTCTCAGGCATTTCTTTATAGCAATGCAGAATGGACTAACACAATTCTCTCATTAGCTCCAATTTATACTAAAGAGAGAGGTAATGTGCCATAGTCTCAAAGGTAGTAAACAGCAGAGCCAGAATCTGAACTCATGGTTCTAGAACTTGAAACTTAACACCCTTTCCATTTTGGTGAGGTAAATGAAGCAGGAATGTGAAGAACAGGATTAAAAACAGGACTGAATGTGGCATCCCAATTCTCAGCTTTGTTATGGGGAACTGCTGGGACTTAAGATACACCACCCCAAAATATGACTATAGGAGACCAGAATATGCCACCTGAAAATATACTTATTTGACATATTTCAAACTGGTTATTCTGAGAAACTGCAGTCACAGGAGTCCTTGAAAAGCTGTTCTATTGCAAAATAAATTTACATCTGTAAAGGAAATCTACATTAATAAAGTACCTGTATCAGGAAGCGGGATGCTCAAAAACAACTTTTATTACCCGACAGCAGGAAATGCCATCTCAGAATATGCCACTTTCATATGCTGATTCCTTCAAACTGAGGGTACTTGGAGAACAGCAAATGGAGGGAGGGGCTGTTTCTAAGCTCCCTCTATCTGCTTTCCTTATCGGCAGAAGGAACTCAGTTGTCATCAACCAGGGAAGACTGGCTCATATCACAGCAGAGGAGACTGGGGTCGGCAAACCATGCCCAGACAAACTTGGTCATAGACTACACCTACGCTTCTGATGGCCCATTCACCCTCCTCAAAGCTCATTTACTCCACTCTAAGTTGCCTACATCCCCTCACCCCTCTGAAGAGGGTATATAAGCTTCTAGATCCCACTGAGTTTTGGGTATTCTTTTTTCTTTCATGTGATGCCTCCACCCCACTGTGGCCTCGCCTCTGCACGTAATGAATTTGTATACCTTTTCTCCTGTGAATCTGTGTTAGGTCAATTTAATTCACAGCTCAGCCAAAGAACCAAAAAGGGTGGATGGAAGCCATCTTTGACTTCCCTACGGGTCCTAGAGTGTTCCTGAGGGTTTATTTTGTTACCTCTAGAAATGTGATTTTCAATGAGTTTTGCATCAGAATCACCTGAGGAATGTTTTCATTATACACATGCCTGGGATTCACCACCTGGAAGTTCTGGTTAGTGAGAAAATAAAATATGCTAAGCTTTCTATAATTCCTAGAAAATATACCAAATAAAAATAGTGAGAGGATTAATTAAGCTCAAAAGAAATACCTTGAATAAAAAAAGATAGATTTTAATTAATTTAGGACTAAGTTATTGGATCTTGAAGATGTTAGAACATCTCAACAGGATGACATTTTGTTATCTTGTTCATAATTTCTTGAATCAGGAATGGTTGTCTAGGTGTCCATCAACAGCTATATTTAGAGCTGTGTTGTTTTTTTTTCCCGCCGTCAATTCAATTCAATCATTCTTTTGAATGCATGCCATTTGAAAACCTGTGGCTTTTAAAAGTCACATCAAGAAGAAAAGGTTAAATTCAACAAAAAATTTAACAAACAGTTTATTGACTACTTGACATATGCAAAACCCCATGCTAGGCAGTGCAAGTCTTGAAAGAAGGAAAAGGGAGACAGAGGCAGGGAGGGCATTTCAGGAAAAGGGGATAGCTTATCTAACACTACAGAAAAACAAAGTGATTATTCAGAAAAGTTCTGCTAGATTTTTTTGAAGTTAGGTTATTTGTTTATTTATTCCAAATATAGTTATTGAGTACATTTTTTTTTCTGTTCCCCCATCTCCTGGGGTAAATTGACTTTTACTTTTTTTTTTCCATAAGTTATTGGGGTACAGGCAGTATTTGCTTACATGAGTAAGTTCTTTAATGGTGATTTGTGAGATTTTGGTGCACCCATCACCTGAGCAGTATACACTGCACCATATTTGTAGTGTTCTATCCCTCACCCCCTCCCACTCTTCCCCTCAGCTCCCCAAGGTCCATTGCATCATTCTTATGCCTTTACATCCTCATTGCTTAGCTCCCACATATTAGTGAGAACATATGATGTTTGGCTTTCCATTCCTGAGTTACTGCACTTAAAATAATAGTCTCCAGTCTCACCCAGGTAACTGCGAATGCCTTTAACTCATTCCTTTTCATGGCTACCTGGTATTCAATCGTGTATATACACCACAGTTTCTTAACCCACTTGCTGATGGGCATTTGGGTTGATTCCATGTTTTTGCAGTTGTGAGTTGTGCTGCTATAAACATATGTGTGCAAGTATCTTTTTCAAATAATGACTTCATTTTCTGTGGGTAGATATTCAGTAGTGGGATTACTGGATCAAATGGTAGTTCCACTTTTAGTTCTTTAAGGAATCTCCACACTGTCTTCTATAACCGCTGTACTAGTTGACATTCCCCCCAGCAGTGTAGAAGTGTTCCCTGTTCACCACATCCACACCAGCATCCTCTGTTTTTGATTTCTTGATTATGACCATTCTTGCAGGACTGAGATGGTATCATATTGTGGTTTTGATTTGCATTTCCCTGAGCATTAGTGATGTTGAACATTTCTTCATATGTTTGTTAGCCATTTGTATAACCTCGTTTGAGAATTGTCTATTCATGTTCCTAGTCCACTTTTTGATGCGATTGTTTGTTTTTTTCTTACTGATTTGCTTGACTTTGTTGTAGATTCTGGATATTAGTCTTTTGTCAGATGTGTAGATTGTGAGGATTTTCTCCCACTCTGTGGGTTGTCTGTTTACTCTGCTGACTGTTCCTTTTGCTGTGCAAAAGTTCTTTAGTTTAATTAGGTCCCAGCTATTTATCTTTGTTTTTATTGCATTTGCTTTTGGGTTCTTGGTCGTGAAATCCTTGCCTAAGCCGGTGTCTACAATGGTTTTTACAATGTTATCTTCTAAAATTTTTATAGTTTCAGGTTTTAGTTTTAAGTCCTTAATCCATCTTGAGTTGATTTTTGTATAAGGTGAGAGATGAGGATCCAGTTTCATTCTCCTATATGTGACTAGCCAATTATCCCAGCACCATTTGTTGAAAAGGGTATCCTTTCCCCACTTTATGTTTTCGTTTGCTTTGTTGAGGATCAGATGGCTGTATTTGGGTTTATTTATGGGTTCTCTATTCTGTTCCACTGTGCCTATTTTTGTACCAGGACCATGCTATTTTGGTGACTATGGTCTTATAGTATAGTTTGAAATCAGGTAGTGTGATGCCTCCAGATTTGTTCTTTTTGCTTAGTCTTGCTTTGGCTCTGCAGCCTCTTTTTTGGTTCCATATGAATTTTAGAATTGTTTTTTTCTAACTCTGTGAAGAACGATGGTGGTATTTTGATGGAGATTGCATTGAATTTGTAGATTGGTTTTGGCAGTATGGTCATTTTCACAATATTGATTCTACCCATTCCACATGAACATGGGATGTGTTTCCATTGGTTCATGTCACCCATGATTTCTTTCAGCAGTGTTTTGTAGTTTTCCTTGCAGAGGTCTTTCCACTCTTTGGTTAGGTATATTCCTAAGGTTTTTGTTTGTTTGTTTGTTTTTGCAGCTGTTGTGAAAGGGGTTGAGTTCTCAATTTGATTCTCTGCTTGGTCACTGTTGGTGTACAGAAGAGCTACTGATTTATGTACATTAATCTTGTATCCAGAAACTTTGCTGAATTCTTTTATCAGTTCAAGGAGCCTTCTGGAGAACTCCTTAGGGTTTTCAAGGTAAACAATTGTATCATCAGGAAACAGTGACAGTCTGACTTCCTCTTTACCACTTTGGAAGCCCTTGATTTCTTTCTCTTGTCTGACTGCTCTGGCTAGGACTTCCAGTACTATGTTGAAGAGGAGTGGTGAGAGTGGGCATCCTGTCTTGTTCCAGTTCTCAGAGGGAATGCTTTCACCTTCTCACCATTCAGTATTATGTTGGCTGTGGGATTGTCATAGATGACTTTTATTACATTAACATATGTTCCTTGTATGCCAATTTTGCTGAGAGTTTTAATAATAAAGGGATACTGGATTTTGTCTAATGCTTTTTCTGCATCTATTGAAATGATTATGTGATTTTTGTTTTTAATTCTGTTTAGGTGGTGTATCACACTTATTGACTTGCATATGTTGAACCATCCATGCATCCCTGGTATGAAACACACTTGATCATGGTGGATTACCTTTTTGTTATGTGTTGGGTTCAGTTAGTAAAATAATTTGTTAAGGATCTTAGCATCTATGTTCAGCAAGGATATCAGTCTGTAGTTTTCTTTTTTGGTTATGTCCTTTCCTGGTTTTGGTATTAGGGTGATGCTGGCTTCATAGAATGAATTAGGGAGGGTTTCTTCTTTCTCTATCTTGTGGAATAGTGTCAAAAGGATTGGTGCCAATTCTTTGAATGCCTGGTAGAATTCTGCTGTGAATCCATCTGGTCCTGGCCTTTTTTCATTGGTAATTTTTAAATTACCATTTCAATCTCACTGCTTGTTATTGGTCTGTTCAGGGTATCTAATTCTTCCTGATTTAAGCTTGTATTTTTCCAGGAAGGTATCCATCTTTTCTAGATTTTCTAGTTTATGTGTGTAAAGGTGTTCATAGTAGCCTTGAGTGATCTTTTGTATTTCAGTGGTGTCATTTGTAGTATCTTCTGTTTCTGTTTCATTTCTTAGTGACGTTATTTGGATTTTCTGTCTTCTGTTCTTGGTTAATCTTGCCAATGGTCTATCACTTTTATTTATCTTTTCAAAGAACCAGCTTTTTGTTTCATTTATCTTTTGTATTTTTTTGTTGTTGTTGTTTCAATTTCATTTAGTTCTGCTCTAATCTTGGTTATTTCCTTTCTTCTGCTGGGTTTGGGTTTGGTTTGTTGTTGTTTCTCTGGTTCCTTGAGTTGTGACCTTAGAATGGCAGTTTGTGATCTTGCAGTCTTTTTGATGTAGGCGTTTAGGGCTGTGAAATTTCCTCTTAGCACCACCTCTGCTCTATCCCAGAGGTTTTGATAGGTTGTGTCATTATTGTCATTTAGCTTGAAGAATATTTAAATTTCCATCTTGATTTTGTTTTTACCCAATGCTCATTCAGGAGCAGGTTATTTAATTTCAACATATTTGCATAGTTTTGAAAGTCCCTTTTGGAATTGATTTCCATTTTTATTCCACTGTGGTCTGAGACAGTGCTTGATATAATTTCAATTTTCTTAAACTTACTGAGGCTCATTTTATGGCCTGCCATATGATCTGTCTTGGAGAAAGTCCCATGCACTGTTGAATAGAATGTATATTCTGCAGTTGTTGGATGAAATGTTCTGTATATATCTGTTAAGTTCATTTTTTCCAAGGTATAGTTTAAATTCATTGTTTCTTTGTTGACTTTCTGTCTTGATGACCTGTCTAGTGCTGTCAGTGGAGTACTGAAGTCCCCCACTGTTATTGTGTTGCTGTCTATCTCATTTCTCTGCCTATTAGTAATTGTTTTATAAACTTGGGAGCTCCAGTGTTGGTGCATATATGTTTAGAACTGTGATATTTTCCCACTGGACAAGGCCTTTTACCATTATATAATGTCCCTCTTTGTCTCTTTTAACTGCTGTTGCCTTAAAGTTCGTTTTGACTGATACAAGAGTAGCTACCTCTGCTCACTTTTGGTGTCCATTTGCATGAAATGCCTTTTTCCACCCCTTTATTTTATGTGAATCCTTATGTGGGAGGTGAGTCTCCTGAACGCAGCAGATAGTCAGTTGGTGAGTTCTTACCCATTCTGCAGTTCTGTATCTTTTAAGTGGAGCATTTAGGCCATTTACATTCAATGTTAGTATTGAAATGTGAGGTACCA
This sequence comes from Piliocolobus tephrosceles, assembly GCF_002776525.5. Classification (NCBI taxonomy): domain Eukaryota; kingdom Metazoa; phylum Chordata; class Mammalia; order Primates; family Cercopithecidae; genus Piliocolobus; species Piliocolobus tephrosceles. The sequence continues at coordinate 69,233,487 of NC_045448.1, read as the reverse complement.
TTCCATTCATCATGCTCTTTGTTGCCTGTGTACTTCTGTTTTTTGTTTTTGCTTTTTAACTTGTATTTTTTATTGTCCTGTGTGATTTATGCTTTAAAGAGTTTATATTATGATGTGTTTCCAGGATTTGTTTCAAGATTTAGAGCTCCTTTTAGCAGTTCTTGTAGTGGTGGTTTGGTAATGGCAAATTCTCTCACCATTTGTTTGTCTAAAAAAGACTGTATCTTTTCTTCATATACGATGTTTAGTTTCACTGGATACAAAATTCTTGGCTGATAATTGTTTGGTTTGAGGAAGCTGAAGATAGGGCCTCAATCCCTTCTAGTTTGTAGGGTTTCTGCTAAGAAATCTGCTGTTAATCTGATAGGTTTTCCCTTATTGGTTACCTGGTGCTTCTGTCTCACAGCTCTTAAGATTCTTTCCTTTGTCTTAACTTTGGATAACCTGATGACAATGTGCCTAGGTGAAGATCTTTTTGCAATGAATTTCCCGGGTGTTCTTTGTGCATCTTGTATCTAGATGTCTAGGACTCTAGCAAGGCCAGGGAATTTTTCCTCAATCATTCCCCCAAATATGTTTTCTAAGCTTTTAGAATTCTCTTCTTCCTCAGGAACACCAATTATTGTTAGGTTTGGCCATTTAATATAATCCCAGACTTCTTGGAGGCTTTGTTCATATTTTCTTATTCTTTTTTCTTTGTCTTTGTTGGGTTTGGTTAATTCAAGAATCTTGTCTTTGAGCTCTGAATTTCTTTCTTCTATTTGTTCAATTCTATTGCTGAGACTTTCCAGAGCGTTTTGTATTTTTAAAATGTGTGTAAAGTTTCCTGAACTTTTTATTGTTTTTTTCTTTAAGCTATCTACTTCCTTGAATATTTCTCCCTTCACTTCTTTTATCATTTTTTGGATTTCCTTACATTGGGCTTCGCCTTTCTCTGGTCCCTCTCTGATTAGCTTAATAACTAACCTCCTAAATTATTTTTCAGGTAAATCTTGGTTTGGATCCATTGTGGTGAACTAGTGTGATTTTTTGGGGGATGTTGAAGAGCCTTGCTTTGTCATATTACCAGGGTTGGTGTTCTGGTTCTTTCTCGTTTGGGTAGGGGGTTTGTCAGAGGGGAGGTATAGGGCTGAAGGCTGTTGTTCAGATTCTTTCGTCCCTCGGGGTGTTCCTTTGATGTAGTACTCTCCCCCTTTTCCTATGGATGTAGCTTCGGATGAGTCAAACTGCAGTGATTGTTGTCTGTCTTCTGAGTCTAGCTACCCAGCGAGTCTACCCAGCTCTGGGCTGGTACTGGGGGTTGTGTCCTTGATGTGAACCGTCTATGGATCTCTCAGCCATAGATACCAGTGCCCCAGTGCCTGTTCTGGTGGAGGTGGGAGAGGATACAATGGACTCTATGAGGGTTCTTATCTTTGGTGGTTTAATGTTCTATTTTTTGGCTGTGCCAGTAGGTGGGGCTTTGCAGAGAGCATCAGTTGTGTTATTATGGGGAGAAACCAGTGGTGGTCAGGGCCCTAGAACTCCCAGGATTATATGCCCTTTGTCTTCCCTTACCAGAGTAGGGAGGGAAGGACCATCAGGTGGGGGCGTGGCTAGGAGTGTCTGAGCTCAGACTCTCCTTGGGCAGGTCTTGCTGCAGCTGCTGTGTGGGTTGGGGATGAGATTCTCAGGTCACTGGAGTTGTATACCTAGGATTATGGCTGCCTCTGCTGAGTCATGCAGGTTGTCAGGGACGTTGGGGAAAGCCAGCAGGCACAGGCCTCACCCAACTCCCATACAAACCGAAGGGCCAGTCTCACTTCCACCACCCTTGAAAACCTGCCCTAGGCTATCTACCTCCTAACTGTGAAAGGAAAGGGCTTGGTTCTTCCCCAGCCTGTGGAATCTGCCCACCAGATTTGCGCCCTCCCCTGCGTTCTGCCCAGGAGGCTTCTCACCACATTCAAATTGTTACAAAGGTCAGCTATAGATTTGCTTCTCCCTGTGTAGTTTTACCCACTGCTCCTCTCCCATTGGATCCCTGTGGTGCCAGGCAGGAGTGGCCTGCTAGGGGACCCAGCGAGCTCTCAGGGCTTTTCTGCTGCTTCCTCTACTCCTGTTTTTCACTTGGCTCTCCAAAATTGACTCAGCTCCAGGTAAAGTTGGAAACTTCTCCTGCAAACAGACCTTCAGCTTCTCCAGTGGGGGTATATGTTAGGGAGAGAAGGGTCTCCCTTTCACACTTTCACAGTTGGGGCACTCACAATTTTTTGGCAGGGGATCTCCTGGGTCTTACAAGAGCAGTCTGCTTCCTTCAGCGGGTCTGTGGGTCCTCTCAGGACTGCTGGTGTGTTCTTGCAGTTGGTCTGGAGCTAAAATTCACAATGTAAATCGCTGCCTGCTGCTCTTCCCTGGGGCTGCAGTCTAGTCCTGCCTCCCATCCACCATGATCTCCCTGGATTTTGATTATAAAATATATGATCAAATATATATTTGTGTCATTAAAAAAACCCACAATGCTTCTTTCAAGCATAGGGCTGTGAGTAAATTGTATTACTTGTTAGTAATTCTTTGTTCATACTTGTCTATAGGTAGAGTATACTTTTCTAACCCCTCTAGCCTCGCTCCTCAGCCAACTTTGGGATTAATCATATGATTCACTTTGGCCAAGCAAAAGAGTGAACATCCTCTGCGTGACCACTTGCATGGCCTGGCTTGACCATCTGAATTCCTTCCTTCCGCTTGAGAACAACATGTCTCAGAATGGCTGCTTCTTCAGTCTTGGTCCGTTCAACACTCTCCTGGGACTTCTGGACAATTTAATGCAACAAGAAAAAGAAATTAAGTTCAAGTATTGAAAATGAATAAGCAAAACGGCATTGTTTGCAGAAAATATTATCTAACTAGAAAGCATCTCAGAGGCAGAAAATGAACAAAAAAAAAATTTGGATTTAAATTCAACAGTTGACAAATTGGACTTAACATACATCTACAGAATACTCCCCACGTCAACCACAGAACATGCATTTCTTCTCATTGGCACACAAGACATACTCTAAGATTAACCACATGCTCAGCCATAAAGCAAGTTTCAATAAATTCAAAAAAATTGAAATCATACCAACCAGATTCTCAGACCACCTTGGAATAAATATAGAAATCAATGATAAGATCTCTCAAAACCACACAAAAACATGGAAATTAAACAACTTGCTCCTACAAGACTTTCAGATAAACAATGAAATTAAAGAAAATGTCAAAAAATTCTTTGAAATAAATGAAAATAGAAATATAAGATACCAAAATATCTAGAATGCAGCAAAAGCAGTGTTAAGAGGGAATTTTATAGAGCTAAATGCTTACATCAAGAAGTTCGAAAGATCTCAAATTAATGATCTAGCATCACACCTAGAGGAACTAGAAAAACAAGAACAGACTAACCCTAAAGCTAGCAGAAGAAAAGAATTAATTAAAATTAAACCAGAACTGACCAGGTGCAGTGGCTCATACCTGTAATCCCAGCACTTTGGGAAGCTGAGGTGGATGGATCACGAAGTCAGGAGTTCGAGACCAGCCTGGCCAAGATGGTGAAACCCAGTCTCTACTAAAAAATACAAAAATTAGCCAGCTGCAGTGGTGGGTGCCTGTAATCCCAGCTACTCGGGAGGCTGAGGCAGGAGAATCACTTGAACCCAGGAGGCGGAGTCTGCAGTGAGCTGAGATCACACCACTGCACCCTAGCCTGGGCGACAGAGCAAGACTCTGTCTCAAAAAAAAATTATTTTTTAAAATAAATAAAATAAAATAAAACAAAACCAGAACTGAATGAAATTGAGACCCAAAAATCCACACAAAGGATCAATATGACCAAAAGTTGGTTCTTTCAAAAGATAAACAAGATCAATGGCTAGCTAGATTTTAAAAGGAAAAAAGAGAGAAGATGTAAATTAGCACAATCAGAAATAAGGGTGACATTGCAGCCAATCCCACAGAAATACAAAAGATTCTTGGAATCTATTATGAGCACCTCTACACACATAAACTAGAAAATCTAGAGAGAATGAAAAAATTCTTAGAAACATACAACCTCCCAAGATTGAATCAGGAAGAAATTGAAACCCCGAATAGACCAATATTGAGTACTGTGCTTGAGTAAATTTTTAAAAAGTACTAACCAAGGAAAGCCCTGGACCAGATAGATTCACAACTGAATTCTACCAGAAATACAAAAAAGAGCTGGTACCAATTCTACTGAAACTATTCCAAAAAATTGAGTTGAAGTGATGTCTCCCTAGCTTATTTTATAAAGCTACTGTCACTCTGAAACCAAAATCTGAAAAAAACACAATGAAAAAAGAAAGCTACAGGCTAATATCCCTGATGAAGATAGATGCAAAAATCTTCAACAAAATTGAGCAAAATGTGCTGCATATTGAATCCAGCAGCACATCAAAAAGTTAATTCACTATGATCAAGCAGGCTTTACTACTGGGATGCAAGGTTGGTTTAATATATGAAAATTAATACATGTTATTCACCACATAAACAAAATTAAAAACTGGCTGGGCGCGGTGGCTCACACCTGTAATCCCAGCACTTTGGGAAGCTGAGGTGGGCGGATCATTAGGTCAGGAGATCAAGACCATCCTGGCTAACACAGTGAAACCCCGTCTCTACTAAAAAATACAAAAACAGGCCGGGCGCGGTGGCTCAAGCCTGTAATCCCAGCACTTTGGGAGGCCGAGATGGGCGGATCACGAGGTCGGGAGATCGAGACCATCCTGGCTAACACGGTGAAACCCCGTCTCTACTAAAAACTACAAAAAAAAAAAAAAAAAAAAACTAGCCGGGCGAGGTGGCGGCGCCTGTAGTCCCAGCTACCCATGAGGCTGAGGCAGGAGAATGGCGAGAACCCGGGAGGCGGAGCTTGCAGTGAGCTGAGATCTGGCCACAGCACTCCAGCCTGGGTGACAGAGCGAGACTCCCTCTCAAAAAAAAAAATACAAAAACATTAGCCGGGCATGGTGGCAGGCACCTGCAGTCCCAGCTACTCGGGTAGTTGAAGCAGAAGAATGGCATGAACCCGGGAGGTGGAGCTTGCAGTGAGACAAGATCAGGCCACTGCAGAGAGCAAGACTTCAACTCAAAAAGAAAATTAAAAACAAAAACCCTATGATTATCTCAATAGATGCAGGAAAAGTTTTTGATAAAATCCAACATCCCTTCATAAGAATGCTCAACAGACTAGGCATCAAAGGAACATATCTCAAAATAATTAGAGCCATCTATGATAAACCCACCGCCAACATCATACTGGATGGGCAAAAGCTGAATGTATTCCTCTTAAGAACAGGAACAAGACAAGGATGCCCTCTCTCACCACTCCTATTCAACATAGTAATAGAAGTCCTAGCCAGAGTAATAAGAGAAAGAAATAAAAAGCATCCAAATAGAAAAAGAAGTCAAAATATGTCTCTTTGCTGATGATATGATTCTATACCTAAAAAACTCTAAAGATTCCACCAAAAAGTTCCTAGAATTGATAAATTACTTCAGTAAAGTTTCAGGCTACAAAATCAATTTCAACAATCCTTAGCATTTTAGACAACAATAATGTTCAAACTGAGAGTCAAATAAAGAATACAATCTCATTTACAATAGCCACACAAAAATAAAATACCTAGAAATACATCTAACCAAGGAGATAAAATATATCTACAAGGAGGAACACAAAACACTGCTGAAAGAAATCACAGATGACACTATCAAAAGGAAAGACATTCCATGCTCATGTATTGAAAGAATATCATTAAAATGGTCCAACTATACAAAGCAATCTACAGACTCAACACTATTCCTATCAAACTGCCAATGTTATTTTTCACAGAATTAGAAAAAACTATCTAAAATTCATATGGAACCGAAAAAGAGCCTCAATAGCCAAGATAATCCTAAGCAAAAAGAACAAAGCTGAAGGCTTCACATTACCCAACTTCAAAGTATATAAGGCTATAGAAACCAAAACAGCATGGTGCTGGTACAAAACAGCCACATAAACTACCAAAAAACAAAAACAGTGTTAAGAGAGAAGTTTATAGTGCTAAATGCTTACATCAAGAAGTTAGAATGATCTCAAATCTGGAATAGAGAACCCAGTCAAAAAGCTGCATACCTACAGCCGTCTAATCTTTGACAAAGCTGACAAAAATAAACAATGGGAAAATGACTTCCCATTCAACAAATAGTGCTGGGATACCTGGCTAGCCATATGCAAAAAATGAAACTGGACACTTACCTTTCACCATATACAAAAATAAACTGAAGATGGATTAATGATTTAAGTGTAAGACCGCAAACTGTAAAAATTCTGGAAGAAAACCTATGAAATACCATTCTGAACATGGGCCTTGGGAAGGAATTTATGACTAATTCCTCAAAAGCAGTTGCAACAAAACCAAAAACTGACAGTTAAACTAAAGAGCTTCTGTAAAGCAAAAGAAACTATCAACAGTGCAAATAGACCACCTACATAACGGGAGAAAATATTTGCAAACTATGTTTCTGACAAAGGTGGAATATCCAGAATCTATAAGGAATTTTAACAATTCAACAAGCAAAAAACAAATAAAATAACCCCATTTAAAAATGTGCAAAAGACATGAACAATCACTTCTCAAAAGAAAACATACAAGTGGCCAATAAATATATTTTAAAATGCTCATCATTACTCATCATCTGACAAATGCAAATTGAAGCAACAACAAGATAACATCTCACACCAGTCAGAATGCCTATTATTAAAAAGTCAAAAAACAACAGATGCTGGTGAGGCTGGGGCTAATGTCTCTATTATTGTTATAAATCAACAGCCCCAGCACTGGCCTAAGCAAAAGGCATCCATTGGTATTGTTGGAGTAGGAGCTGCCTCGGAAGTTTTTCAAGTTCTTTGATTTTACCACGTCAAGGGCTGGATAGTCAGGAAGGGACAATTCGGCCTATCATTACACTTATTCCTCTCAATTTATGGGGTAGAGACTTATTGCAACAATGTGATGCTGAAATATCTGTTCCTACAGATCAATATAGTAATAATAGTAGATAAATGATGAAAAATATGGGATATCACCCAGGGAAAGAACTAGAAAAAGATTTAAATGGCCAATCAGAACCTTTAGAATTAGAAGGGCAAACAGATCGGACCGGATAAGAGTGTCATTTTTAGGAGCCGCTATTGTTGAGCCTCTGTCTCCCATTCCTCTTGTTTGATGAACTGCCAAACTGGTTTGGATGGAGCAATGGCCGCTGAAACAGGAAAAACTGGAGGGTTTAAAAGAACTGGCACAGAAACAATTGCAAACAAGGGACATATAGAGCCTACTTTCTCCACTTGGAATTCTCCTGTATTTTTCCTTAAGAAAAAATCAGGGAAATGGAGAATGTTAACAGATTTAAAGTCTGTTAATGCTGTGATTCAACCCATGGGCATGCTACAACCAGGGCTGCCGTCCCCAACAACGATCCCAAAATACTGGCTTCTCATAGTGATAGATGTAAAGGATTGCTTTTTTACCGTTCCTTAGTAGCTGCCCAAAATTATGAAAAATTTGCTTTTACTGTTCCCACCATAAATAAACCTTAAATGATTTCCAAAAATTATTAAGAGACATTAATTAGATTCGTCCAACTTTAGGCATTCCTACCTATGCTATGTCTCACCTCTTTTAATGGAAAAGTCTCATTTGCAGGACCTCAACAGCAGGTTTTTCAAGCTGACTTTACTTCTGCTCAAAGGGCTGAACTTATGGCTGTGACAATAGTGTTAAAAACTTTTAAACAGACAGTAAACATTGTTTCTGATTCAGCCTATGTAATGCAAGTCACGCAAAATATTGAATGTGCCTTAATTCGAAACGTGACTGATGAACAACTTAATCTTTTATCTCATTCTTTATAGCAAGCAGTACAATGAAGGCATTCACCTTTCTACATCACTCATATGGGAGTACATACTAACCTCCCTGGCCCTTTAACTAAACGTAATCAACGGGCGGATGCATTAGTGTCTGTGGTCTTTGCTGATGCACAAACATTTCATTCTTTAACCCATCTTAATGCCACAGGCCTTAGAAAAAGATAAGGTCTATCATGGAAACAAGCTAAAGAAATTGTGCAACACTGTTCTGCCTGCCAAGTCGTGCATCTGCCACATCAAGGAACAGGAGTTAGCCCTAGAGGTTTATCTCCAAATTCCATCTGGCAGATGGATGTAACACATATTCCTGCTTTTGGAAAATTGTCCTTTGTTCATGTTTCAGTAGATACCTATTCACATTTTATCTGGGCCACATGTCAAACAGGGGAGGCTACAGCTCATGTTAAAAGACATCTTTTATTTGCTTTTCAGTTATGGGAATCCCAGAAAAAAATCAAAACTGATAACAGCCCAGGATACTGTAGTAAAGCCATGGCAACATTTTTTCAACAGTGGAATATTACCCATACTACAGGTGTTCCATATAACTCGCAAGGACAGGCAATAGTGGAAAGAGCTAATCATACTTTAAAAACTCAAATAAATGTGGCCGGGCGCGGTGGCTTAAGCCTGTAATCCCAGCACTTTGGGAGGCCAAGACGGGCGGATCACAAGGTCAGGAGATCGAGACCATCCTGGCTAACACGGTGAAACCCCGTCTCTACTAAAAAATACAAAAAACTAGCCGGGTGAGGTGGCTGGCGCCTGTAGTCCCAGCTACTCGGGAGGCTGAGGCAGGAGAATGGCGTGAACCCGAAAGGCAGAGCTTGCAGCGAGCTGAGATCCAGCCACTGCACTCCAGTTTGGGCAACAGAGCAAGACTCCGTCTCAACAAAAAAAAAAAAAAAAAAAAAAAAAAACTCAAATAAAAAAGCAAAAGGGAGGGGACTAGTAATATAAGACACTGCATATACAATTGCATTTAGCTTTAGTAACAATAAGTTTTTTTAATTTACAAAAAGATCAGCCCATGACTGCAGCTGAAAAACACCTGACAGGACAAAAGGAAAATAAAAAGCCTGGACAAGATATATGGTGAGGGATGCACATACAAAGAGCTGGGGAAAAGGACAGGTAATTTTATGGGGAAGAGGATTTGCTTATGTCTCTCCAGGTGACAATCAGGTGACTGTGTGGGTGCCCACCAAACATCTGAAGATCTATCATAAACCACAGCATCTAGTGGACCCACTTGTATAGTGCAAATTGAAGGTTTAAGGATTGCTTTTAAGCTTGAATTTGCTTTCTCCGTGCCTTCTGTTAGAAGGCGCCTGCTTCTCATTATCGACGGTAAGTTTTACACTGCAATAATTAACCAAAGAGGCAGAAGCTGAGTTACAAATGCTTCAGCAATGGCATGCTTCCTGGCTACAGCCACAAAAGTTTTTGCTTCTGTTTCAGTAGATTTACTAACATGGGGGTGAGGGTATGCTTGTATTTTTGCAGGAGATGAACAAACCATGTGGGTACCCTCAAGATGTGTATGACCATGAAACAGGAGACTGGAAGGACCCATGGATCCCAACCATGGACTGGGTTCCCCCAGTATGAGCCATGCTGAGAAACTGCTGAAGCACCAGGGTTCTACCTATAGGTGCTTAACGGACCAATGCTTTCTGACTGAACTCCTCTCTACCCTGAATACAAGAGACCCTAACAGGTAGGCAGGAGTATCATCGCCCCTATTCAGCATGAAGAAGTTACAGAAGACGGACCTTCATCCTTCTGCAACCCCTAGGATTAAGGGTCCTCTTGTAAAAGGGAAAGGGGAGATATGTGGGAAGCATTCAAACCAGAGCGACTCAATTTTGAATAAGGCTTAAGAAAATTGAAGCTGAATCACCAACCAGCAATTAAGGGCTGCACAGCCTGCAATTGCTTTGCTCAATTAATTTAAAAAAGAGGCCACCTTATGCTAGTAATAATGATAGCTGTGGTGATTTTACAAAAAAGAGAAAGGGGCATGTTGGGAGAAAAGTTGAGTGTTGGGAGAGAAGCTGAGGTAGGGCTTGCATGTCTGCTAGACTTGCTGGCTCCTTGCTTCTAGCACTCCCATTATCTCAAGCAGCCATGTTTCTCATTCACTTAATACACCATTTCCTTTCAATCCACACATCCTCACCACCTGTTTCTTTGTTTGAGCAGCAATAAATAGCATGGGCTCCCAGAACTTGGGGCCTTCACAGCCTCCACACTCGCGATGGCCCCCTGGTTCCCACTTTCTCTCTCAAACTGTCTTTTTCTCGTTCTTTTGACTCTGCCAGACTGCATCGCCCCCATGATCTGGTGTTGGGTCTGATCACCCCAACACATTGAAATCAGACAAATGTAGGTCCATATTCTATGCTGTCATTTAGTACTTTTAACTTCCACTGCAGGAAGGGGAGCATCACTTTACTTTCATTACAGGTACTTGAGAAAGTAAGTGGATGCATATTAGAGGTATTTGAAATCACCTAGAGAAACCCACTAGAAACAAATATTCACCTTAACAAGTCTGGATGCCATAAAACATTTTAGAACCAGGAGTTTCAAACCTACATGTCTGCCTAGAAGGCAATGTAAATAGGTTAAGCAGTAAGAGATAACTAGACTTGAGGTTTATCAAATGCCTCAGGTCTTCTGGTGAGGGCAGAAGTATTTAGTGTTCGTGCTTATGGTGACTAAAGCATCTTCTACCATTGGAAGTGGCAAATTGGACACAGTCATTATGTATGACTTTTCATTTAGATCAAATAACCATTCTTTTAAGTTAATTAAACTCTGCTTTAATTTAAAGTTTTTTGGTGTGTGCAAAAAATAAAACAATAGCTATCAATATATTGGCTCCATTTATAAAAGAAAAATTCTTTATAAACATTTTATATTGGTGTCCTCAAATGAGTCCAACTGCAATTCAGTTGAGCTGATTCCAACAAAGGTTTAATCTTTTTTTTCAACATTCAGAATTACAGTAAAGTTTTTGGAAGTTTATTCTAGCAAAGGAAAACATTTGACATTATTGTAAATGCTATTATAAATCCAAGTAATAAGTTAAACACTGAAAATAGAAGTACTTGTTGTGTGTTTCCATCTAAATTTTAATGAAGCTTAGTATTATGGTAAAAACAATGTTCTTATTAAGTTAAGAAATTTATGGAGCAGAAACATACAAAATTAGGTTTTTACACACAAATTCATAATTATAATCAAACTTGCAATATTCTACAAAACAAATAGAAGCCATAGTTGGCACCATTTACAAATATTACATGTATACACAGAATAACATAAGTACAACATCTTTACATTGATAATATCATTCAGTTAAAAAAAAACTCTTTAGGTTGGCATCAGGTACTTTTTCTCTTTGCTTTCTGTTATTAATCAGATTTTAGAAATGTTTGTGCCTTTGAAAAACTAATTCATAAATCAGTTTGTCTCAGAAATGTATTAGAATTTTTAATACTTCCTCTAAATTTTGATTGCATTTTGAGCATAAACAATTTGAAGTCTAATTATTCAATGACTATTACACCAAAACAATTTAAATTTTGAAACTTTTTGCAACATGGAACAAGTCCCAGGAAGGGGAATTTGGTAATATATAATGAAATTACATTTTCCCCTTGACCTAGCAATCCCATATCTAGAAATTTACCCTGAAGGCATGCTTTCATAATTATGAAATAATACATGTATGAGGTTACTTTTGTGGAATTATTTTTAATAAAAACTAGAAGCATCTGACATATCCACCAATAAAGGACTTATTGAGTAAATTATCAAAAAAATTTTTTTGAAACCTTTAGAAAATTTCAATTATTGAAAACAAATCTCCTAAACAGCAATGTTGACATTTATTTCTTTCAAAGCTGGAGAAATGGAAAAATTAAATGAGAGCTTTAACTCCGATAGTGCTTTGGAATATTTCTACATGTGAGAAGAATCTTTTTATTTTTTTAACTGAGGAAAAAACACATAAAATAAAATTTACCATCTTAACAATGTTTAAGTGTACAGCCTCAGTAATGTTAAGTATATTCAAATTGTTTTGCATCTAATCTCCAAGTCTTTTTCAGCTTGCAAAATTGAAATTCCATACTCATTAAACAACTCCCCATTTTCCTACTAGCCTTATCCTGTGAAACCGCTATTCTTTTTTAATTTGACTACCTTAGCTACCTTATATAAGTAGAATCATGCAATTGTTTTGTGACAGGCTTATTGTACATAACATGATGTCTTCAAGAGTTATTTATGTTGCAGCATGTGTAAGAATTCCTTTTGTTTTGAGGCCGAATGATATTCCATCAAATGTGTATGACACATTGTTTATCCAATCATCTGTCAATTAACATGAGCTGCTTCCACTTCTTGACTATAATGAATAGTGACACTATAAACATGAGTGTACAAATACCTCTTTGAGATCCTGCTTTCAGTACTTTTGGAAATATGCCCAGAAGTGGTATTGTTGAATCATACAATAATTCCATTTTTAATTTTTTGAGAAGCTTTTTTTTTTATAGCATAGTGTTTTCCATAGCAGTTGCACCATTTTACTTTCCTATCAACAGTGCACAGGGGTTCCAATTTTTCCACATCCTCATCAATGCTTATTATTTTCTGTTTTATGTGGTTTTGATAGTAGCCATCCTAACAGATATGAGGTTTTGATTTGCATCTCCCTAATGAGTAGTGATTCTGAGCATCTTTTCATATGCTTGTTGATCATTTGTATATCTTCTTTAGTAAAATGTTTATTCAAGTTGGTTGCCCACTTTTGAATGGTTATTTGTATTTTTGTTGTTGAGTTGTAGGCATTCTTTATATATTCTGAATATTAAACCCTTATCAGATATAAGATTTGCAAATATTTTCTACCATTCTGTAGGTTGCTTTTGTGTTCTGTTGATTACATCCTTTTGTGCACAGAAGATTTTTTATTTTGATGCAGTCCAATTTGTCTGTTTTTACTTTTGTGGCTTGTGCTTTGGTGTCATATTCAAGAAATTATTCCCAAATCTAATGGCATGAAATTTTGTCCTTATGTTTTCTCCTAAGAGTTTTATAGTTGTAGGTTTTGTGTTTAGGTTCTTTAAATCATTTTAAGTGAATTTTTGAATATGGTATGAAGTAGGCATTCAAATTCATTACTTTGCATTTTTCCAGCACTATTTTTTGAAAAAATTATTCTTTCTCCATTGAATTGTCTTGACACTGTTGTTGAAAATTACATGACCATATATACGATAATTTATTTCTGAGCTCTCTAGTCTATTACATTGGTCTGTATGTCTGTGTTATGCCATTTCCACACTATTTGGATTACCGTAGCTTTGTAGTAAGTTTTGAAATCAGAAAGTGTGAAACTTCCAGCCTTGATCTTTTTCAAGATTGTTTTGGCCATCTGAGATGCTTTGAGAATTGAAATATATTAATTTTAGGATGGATTTTTCTATTTCTGCAAAAAATATCATTGATATTTTGATAAGGATTGCATTAAATTTGTAGATCCCCTTGGGAGTGTTGGCATCTTCATGATATTAAGTCTTCCAATCCATGAAGACAGAATATTTTCCCATTTATTTTTGTCCTCTTCAATTTTTCTCAGCATTTTTTTCTCTTTAATTTTTCTCAGTGTTTACTTCTTTAACTTTATTCTTAAATATTTTATTATTTTTTATGCTCTTGTAAATGGAATTGTTTTCTTAATTTTGTTTTCAGATTGTGTATTGTTACTGTATAGAAATACAACTGATTTTTGTGTGTTGATTTTATATCCTACAACTTTGCCGAACTTACTCATTAGTTCTAATAGCTTTTGTGGCATCTTTAGGGTTTTCTACATGTAAGATCATATTGACTTTAAACATAGATAATTTTACTTCTTCTTCCTTTCCAATTTTGATGCTTTTTAAAAAACTTGTCTGATTACTCCAGTTAGGACTTCCAGTACTGTGTTACTGAACTACTAAAAACAAGTATTTTTATTTTGTTCCTGTTCTTAGAGGAAAAGCTTTTGGTCTTTCACCACTGAGTATGATGTTAGCTGTGTGGTTTTCATTTATGACCATTATATGTTGAGGTAGTTTTCTTCTGTTCCTATTTTGTTGAGTGTTTTGTTCATTAAAGGGTGTTGAATTTTGTCAAATCCTTTTTCTGCATCCGTCTTCATCGGGAATCCTAGCCTGTAGTTTTCTTTTCTTGTAATGTCTTTGTCTGGCTTTGGTATCAAAATGAGTTTGGAAGTGGCCCCTCCTCTTCAACGTATTGGAAGAGGTTGAGGAGGATTGGTGTCAATTCTTCTTTAAATGTTTGGTAGAATTCACCAGTGAAGGCATCTAATCCTGGGATTTTCTTTGTTGGCAGGTTTTTTATTAGTGACTCAATCTCCTTTACTAGTTATGAGTGGGTTCACAATTTCTGTTTCTTCATGATTCAGTCTTGGTAGGCTGTGTGCTTCTAGGAACTTATTCATTGATTCTGGTTACAAAATTTGTTAATGTACAAGTGTTTATAGTATTATCTTATAATCCTTATTGTTGTAAAATTGGCTGTAATGGCCCATTTTATTTTTTATTTTAGTTGGGTCTTCTCTCGTTTTTTCTTAGTTAAGCTGAAGTTTTGTCCCTCACTATTAATTTCTAATTTCATTCCATTGTAATTGGAAAAGATACTTTGTATGATTTAAATTTTCTTAAATTTGTTAAGACTTATTTTGTGGACTAATATATGGTCTGTTGTGGAGAATGCACACCTGAGAAAATGTGTATCTTATTCTTGTGGGTTGATGGTCTGTATATGTCTGTTAGTACCAATAGTTCTATAGTGTTGTTCATGTCCTTTAGTTGGCTTATTGATCTTTTATAAGCTGTTCTCTCCATTACTGAAATTGAGATATTGAAGTTTCCTACTATTATTGTAGATCTGTCTATTTCTCCTTTCAATTCTTTCAGTGTTTGTTTTGTATATTTAGGAGCTCTGATGTTGGTGCATATATAATTGTTATATCCTCTTGGATATCTTTTCATCATTAACAATGTTCTTTTTCTCTCTTGTAACAGTCTTTGACTTAAAGTCAACTCTGTGTGATACTAGTAGTATGCTATTCCATCACTCTTGGTTATAATTTGCAAGGAATATATTTTTCCATGTGTTTAATTTCAACCTATGCATGTCCTTAAATCTAAAGTGAGTCCTTTTTGTCTCTAAAGTGAGACAGCATATAGTAGAATCATGGTTTGTTATTCATTCAGCCAATCTATGTATTTTGATTGGAGAGTTTAACCACTTACATTTAATATAATTATGGATAGGAAAGAATTTACTATTGCTATTTTGTTAATTGTTTTCTGTATGTCTTATAGCTGTTTGGTTCCTCAGAAAAGAATTTTCTGATGGAGCTCCTACTTATAAATAGATAATTGTATACCCTGTGCTGGAATGAAATGAAATTGAATAGGCCTATGATTTTTATAACATCTGAAACTCTGCTAAAAGACTCCAAAAGCATATACAGACAACTTATATTTGATGTGTCTGTCATGTAAAAACATTCCTTAAGAAAAGATATTCTGAATACAGGTAAAAGATAGTACCTCTAAAAATGCTGGGGTTGACATATTGTTTCATTTCAACGTAAAACCAAATAGATTTGGGAATAGCCTCCATTTAGAAGAATTTTCTTTAAGCTTACTGGGTACTTCAATATCTATACTGACAGTATTTTCTCCATTAACGATATTATGTTCTGCAGAGAAGAAACAAATCAAGGCATAAACAATTTCAAATTGATCAACCATCAATAACAACTGTGAACAAGACCAGATAATTTTATGAAAAAATTAAAAATTAGATAACATTTTAAAAAATACATTATTTAGTAAAATACTACTGTCATAGAATTAGAGACAAATATGGTGAAGAAACTGATCCAAGTATAAGAATATGTATGAAGAATAAATATTCTGCTTATATTTTTTTAAAAATTAAAAACATAATGAAATTTTAAATTTTGGTTAATTTTAGACACAGATGTATTTATATTTTTAAAAACATTTCATTTTTGAAAAATGATTTGAATAAAACTATTTTGCAGGTCTGCTAATACAACAAAAACAACTTGTTGTTTAATAAATACATATTTTAAAAGCATTTTAAAAGATTGTAGTGTTCTCTTTCATTTTCAGAAGTGTTCCAGTGTGGTGTTGAATTATACGGTCACCCTCACTATTCGTAACATATCTACACATCCCTAAACATAGGCTAAACATAGGCTCGTCCTTACTTTGTCTTTAGACTCAGAAATTTTATTTAAAGATGAGGCTGCCTCCTATAGGCAGCTGTATTATTGAAGGCTGCACCCTCCACTAATGTGGGAGTACTGGAGAAAATCCAAGTTAGGTACCAACAGACAAAAAAAGAACCCCAGCATGTTCTGCAATAGCCAACCTGATCCTGATAAGGAAGGGAAATTTCCTCCCAAGTAACTGGTTCTCTTTGAAAGATCTGAGAAAAGGACACTGGGATTTCAAAGAGGTCAACCTGCAGAGCCCGTAAAGTAGGGGAAAGAAAGGTCACAAAGAAGACTTTGAATACAGAAGAAAGTAACTGCTGCACTATTCACAATAGCAAAGGCATGGAATCAACCCAAATGCCCATCAATGATAGATTGGATAAAGAAAATGTGGTATATATACACCATGGAATTCCATGCAGCCATAAAAAAGAATGAGATCATGTCCTTTGCAGGGACATGGATGGAGCTGGAAGCTGTTATCCTCAGCAAACTAATGCTGAAAGAGAAAAGCAAACACCACATGTTCTCACTTATAAGTAGGAGCTGAATGATGAGAACACATGGACACATGGGGTCGGTGGGGAACGACATACACCGGGGCCTGTCGAGGGGAAGAGCATCAGGAAGAACAGCTAATGGGTGCTGGGCTTAATACCTAGGTGATGGGTGGGTCTGTGCAGCAAACCACCATGGCACACGTTTACCTATGTAACAAACCTGCATATCCGACACATGTACCCTGGAACTTAAAATAAACGTTGATAAATAAAAATAAATAAATGCTGATGAACTTGAAAAAAAAGAGAAAAAGAAAATAACAGCTGCAGTTACATGTATTTAGTGCCACCACACCATGTGCTAAGCACTTGATGGGCACATTACATACATCTTTTCTCCTCATCCTTTCAACACTTCTGCAAGATGGGTGCTTTATCCCCATTTTCCATAGAAAAATCTGAAGCTCACCCACGTCTGGGAGCTCTTTGCTGCTACACCACCCCGTCTGCCCCGGTAGAGGGCGGTGGAAAGCACATAAGAAAACAAAAAGAAAACAAAATGAAAAGCACTTAAGTAAAGAAAGGCAAGTAAATCAAGGTTACAACTGGAGAAAATGATTTGTTCTTATAAGCAAGAATGACTAAAGACCTTAACAGACTATGAAAACCCTAGATGTTCAAAATAAATTGGCTTTGGATACACTTGAGAACGGTGGGCTGCTAGAGACCTTATTAAGTCTACCAGAAACAAATATGCCCTCTTTTGAGTGACACATGTGCAGGGAGCCAAAGCTGGGTATTAATTATCGAGTGACTTCAACTACCAGCCATCCTCTAGAAGTCCACTGTGAAGTGGAATGTGAAATAACACAGGTAATCACAGACACGGGTTGCTGGAAATGATGCAAACACATTATTCTCCCCAAATTAAAACACTCTACTCATGTCCAGAGCTCAAAACTTTGTTTCTCGGTAAAGGTCAAGAAAAGCAAACACTGCTTGAATTTAATTATTAAGCCAGCTGTCAGTCACTGGCAGTGACACAAGCAGGAAGACATTTCAAGGCAGGAAATCAACTGCAGTTAGCATGACAAGGTCCTTGCATCTTTAATCAGGAACTCCTCTGTCAGAATATTTTATTTATCACTGAAAGAATAATGCCAAGCTGGCATCTATTTTATTCCCTTACTGTGTCTTGTTTTTGTTGTTGTTGTTTTTAATAGCAAATCTAGCAAACAAGATGCTGGTTTACTAAGATTTGATGGATTTCAGTGTGCTAACACAATTGTATTAATTTGTCATTAACGATCCACATTCTAAAGTAGTGCCCTGAAGCAAGATCAAAACATGAGATACCAATGGCAATTCATTTTGTTTATAAGTTGAGGCATGAGAGTGACTGGTTCAGACAGAAGAACTGGTTTTATACCCTGAATCCACCACTGCCAACTAGCAGTGGCTTCCAAAACTAAAGGAGTGTGTGGGGAAAAAACAAGATTGATAGATGGGAAGGGAGTACTTGGATTGATAGAGAGTGAATGAGGAAGAGGCCTCAAACACCTGCCATTGCCTCTAGAACAACCACCGCAACTAATTTTTCCTCTGTAACTTTGGTGAATTCACATAAACTCTTGAATCTTTAATTTACCAGTTGTAAAACAGGAATAGGACACTCAAAAAGGAAGCTACTAGTAATGGTTTGAAGGTGGTGGTGGTTATGAGTGGTTATAAGTGATTTTTATATTGTTCTTTCTGCTTTTCTGTTTTCTCTGGTTTTTCCAAAATAGAATTTAAAGCATGTTATAAAATTTAAACATTCTTTGATTTTTATACATCAAAGTTTCCTTAAGACTGAGTTATGGACTAGCTACTGATGAATGTTTTGATGAAAAATCCATGTTTACATATGGGTTTATAATAGGGGAAGGAATTCATCATTGACTCAAATTGTAGTCAACGTTCATCTACAGTCTACATTGCTTCTCGATGAATTCTAAAGCTTCCTTCCAGCAGGAAAATAAAATGATTATGACACCTTTATTACTTTCTTCCGTACATATTTTCCAGTGACCATGATGGTACAGAAATACCATCAGGGCTTAATGTCTGACATGGGATTAATGAACAATATAGAAAAGTTCATCAATTCAAGAGACTACTTAAAGGTCATGATTAATTACATTTTGAATAGTCTTTAATTTTTTTTCAGGACAATGATGGTCATAAAGAAAAAAATGATTTTTAAAATTATATTGAATTAAATTAAAATGATATAACTAAAAATGGAAAACAAAGATGCAAATGTATACCTAATACCAAAGAAAGTCTTATTTTTAAGTTTCTATCTCTCCTCAGCATATGTAATGACACATTTCATTAACATGCATGCACAATCTTCATCATTTCCACTTGGAGTTCTTTTTAAACTTTTGAATAATTTGAGTGCTATTAATGGTTATGATAGAAATGTTTATGCTTCCCATGTATGGATTTATTATTCAGCTGACATGGGCTTGGATTTTGTTGGCTGTAGTGTAACTCACTTTCTCTTCTAGAATATTCTAGAATATTCATTTTCTCAAAGTCACAAGATATACATTTAGTTTAGTAGAACAAATATTCACAGATAATCAGACTTGTATACAGCACTGGGCTAGGTATTATGTGAGAAAAAGAAAACACAGCCCATTCCCTCAAGAAAAGTAGACCATCGGTGACACTTCTAACATGACCATTTCTTCCCTATTGAGATAGGGCTGTCAGCTGGAAGTAAGGGAGCCCCAAAGAGCTCTAGATGTCCTTGATAATACTTCCTCTTCCCCACCTTCCGGATGCCACAAGACTTGGCTGTCCATGGACAAATCCAGGTTGGAAGTTGCAATGAGAGCTCAGTAGTACCCTGTATCACAACTTATCCCAACATGCTGTCATGCCTGTTTGCTTCAGTCACCACCAGAATCCAAGATGCCAGTTCACTTATTCATCATCTAATATCTTATACCTGTGTGTTCAACAGTTATACAAATATGACTCAGTTTCTCACTCCTTCACAACCCTAAACTCTTGCCCTTTGTAACTCACAGCCTGTCATTTGCAAAATTCCTTAAATACTCACCTCTTCTCTGAACAGTCCCCTGATCTGGCCCTATACAATCTGGCTCCTGCCTACTTCTGCTAGAGGGAGCCCTCTCCCACCCCTCCTCTCCACCTTGATCCTTCTACCGTAAGCACTGTAGTTTTCCTGCTGTTTCTGGAACTCCACAAGCTCTTTCTTGCCCATGGCCTTTGTACTTGTCAGCTCTGTTTGGTATACTCTCTTCCTACACCTTCTCCTGGCCACTGCCTTGTTCACTCAGGTCTGTACTCACATATCACTCCTCAGGAAGGCCTTTCCTGACCAAGGATTTAAAACAGCCACCACCCCTCACACCCACCACAAGCTCCCACCCCATCATTCTCTATGCTTTTTCCCTGCTTTATTTCTATAGCACCTATTACGCATATCATAGTCTCTATTTTGTTGGTGTATTTCCTGTTATTCTGCTGTACTATAAACTCCATTTGTGTTCCATTCTTCATCTATTTCTTTTTCATCTTGTGTATTTCTGTAAGCTGCCTTGGTTCCTTAATGGAATGAGGCAGGAATGTAAATCCACAGAGCAACAGAATGTTTGTAGGCATAGGAAGACGCTGGCGTGTGTTGACATACTTATTTGTCTGTCTTGCAAAGTTTAATCCTCAGAGCTGAAGGTCATGAAGCACTGCACCATACTGGGTAATGACATGCCATTTCCATTGGCATTTAATGGTAAATTGCATTGCCTTTCACAGTACTAAAACTGTTGTAGAAGAAAGAAACACTTTGGATTTTAGAAATTAAAGCAAATGGGAGAAATAATGTAAACCACCTTATCTACTGGAGGCCAAAGTTGTGAGCTTGTATTCTGGCTAGAACTCTCAGCATTAGCCTAGTGCTGCCCAAATCCATCTGATTTCCAGTCCTCAATTTGCTCGTCCTGAGAAGGAAGGTGGAATGCTTTAAGAATTGCGATCTTTCCCTGAATGTGTTTTAAAATTGAGGACCAGGGAAAAGAAGAAATAAAATGAGTATCAGAAACTTTGCAATTATCTACTTAAGAGAAATACACCTTACGTAAGGAGGAGCTAACGGAGTCTTTTGTAGCCTACATAGCTCTGAGCTGACTCCCAAGTTCAGCTCCAGGTATTATCAGCTGTCGACAGGTCAAGAAAGAAGATGTGAGAAGAGCTGGCCCCTGCGTACAGAGAACACTAGCCTTGTCTTCCATGCTCATTTGTCTCATCTGCTTGAGAACTTCATTTCTGCCTGTCTTTGGGCTGTTCACCCCCTAAAAGCCCAACTTTGCTATTCTGAGTCTTAGATCCTTGCCCAAGAGACTAGCTAATGCATTTGTGTACATGGCAGGGTTGAAAAACAAAAGTTGTGGGAGGAAAGACAACCAACCATCCTCCCACAAACATGACTTTAGATCTTGGTTTGAACAAATCATACACTAGAAGGAACAAATCCATACACTAGAAGGAAGTTCCTGGATGGCCTGGATTTCTATCATCCCAGTACCTGGAGCAGAGCTTAGCACTAAGCGGGAGCTCAATAAATATTTATTTGTTGAACAAATGAGTGAATGCTAGGAGTTACATAGGCCAGTACAACTTCATAGCATTGGCATTTAATGGTCACAGATCACAAAGGCACAGATCATGTCCTGTGCTGAAAATGAGTTAACAAATTCAAACAGGCTCAAGCTGAGCTGTCCCCTATTGTCCAGAGCTCCCAAATATCAATTGCTTTCCTTCCTTTGCAGCATTGGGAGGCATTCAGTGACTCAGAAGACGATGTTAGAATGTGAGAGGTCGCACAAAGATATGAGGCTTCTGAGTGTTCAGCTGACACCCCCACCCCACTGACCAGGATGAAGGTTGAATTGCCCCTCTCTGTTTCTACTCCGTTTTTTTTTTACTCGGGGTCTTGCTCTGTTGCTCAGATGGAGTGAAGTGGCACCATCTTCTCTGCTCACGGCAACTTCCATCTTTTGGGTTCAAGCGATCCTCCTGTCTCAGCTTCCCAAATAGCTGGGATTAAAGCAGGCACCACCACACTTGGTTAACTTTTGTATTTTTAGTACAGACGGGATTTCACCATGTTGGTGAACAGGTTGGCCTTGAACTCCTGATGTCAAGTGATCCACCCACTTTGGTCTCCCAAAATGCTGGGATTACAGGTGTAAGCTGCTGTACCCCACGTTCTGAGAGTTCTGCTTGCGGCTTCTCCTCTGCAAAGTTACCTCCAACCTTGTCTTCGGCCCTGTTTCTCCTCATGGAGCCAGTGTGGGAAGTGGTGGGCAGGGAGCACGTCCTGCCCCCAGTCCCTAGGAAGGCCCCAGGCTGCTCTGCCTCATCTGTCCCTCTCATGCTGTAGGAACTCCCAAGGACAACCTTGAGAAAAGGTTAAGGAGCTCCTCAGCCTGCCAATGGGTGTGACCTGTGTGGCCCTTGCTCTGCTTCCCAGCTTTGGTGGTGTTATTTCTTCACCTATAATGTTATTTCTTTACCTAAAACTCCATTCCCAGCTGCTGCAGTTTAAAGCTATACTTAACTGTCTAATAATAAGCTAATATATGTTGGTGCGACACGTTGCACTCTGTGGTCCGAAGATCTGAAGAACATTTTTTTTAGTCCCTATATGTATTTTAGCTCAGGAAGCATTTATATAGCACCTGTATAACAGAATAGACTCATTTCTTGGCACAATGCCAGAATTTCATGTTACAGCCTTGTCAGACTTTTAAAAGACAAACATTAACTTTGCAATATTTCTATGTCAGCCTGACTCCTTAATTACTAACTTTTGGAGAAAGGACAAGAAAAGAAAGATCATAAGAAGCAATGACCAAAATTTCCTTAATTAAATGACAACTGTAGTGTTCATTATATAACTTAATCTTAATCTAAACTCTAGTGTAATAACTAAAAGTTGGTTTGTTTCTCCTTATGCTGTGTGTAACAGACAGGTCTGACTAGCTTAAGGGAAATATGAAAAGCTGCTGGGGTCGTTTGATGAAAGAAAGAGTTGACCAACCAGAGAACCAGACAGCTCCGAGGCCTCAGCAATGGAGGCTTGGGGACCTGCTCTCTGGAGTGCTGTGGTAGACAGCGCCTCTGATATGACTCCTTGTCCCTGTCCTTATCCAATAAAAAAAAAAAAAAAAAAAAAAGACCCTAGAAAAAGCACCCGACTGGCCCTGCTAGCGTAAGGGGTCACCCCAAAGCAGTTGCTGAGGCCAGACGGGTAAGCTCATGGGCCTGGGCTGTGGCCCCTGGAGGCCCTCTTCTGTGCGCGGGCACTGTCTCCAGAGAGCAAATCAGCCAGTGAGGCAGCTCCCCAGGGTCTCCACCAAGGGAAGCGCAAATGTTCTTCTTTAAAATGAACCAACTAGGTGGGGTGCAATGGCTCACGCCTGTAGTTCCAGTACTTTGGGAGGCCAAGGTGGCAGGATCTCTTGATCCCAGGAGTTTGAGACCAGTCTAGGCAACACAGGGAAACACCATGTCTACAAAAAAAAATTGTTTTTAATTAGCTGGCCATGGTGGTACATGCCTGTAGTCCCAGCTGCTTGGGACGCTGAGGCAGGACTGCTTGAGCCCAGGAATTTGAGACTCCCACGAATTGTGATTGTACCACTGCACTCTGGCCTAGGTGACAGAGCCAGACCCTGTCTTAAAAAAATTAAATTAAACTAAAAAGAATAAAATGAACCAATGGTGGCTTCTGTTGGTGTGATGTCGTGTTGAGAGGAGATGCAGGGAATATCATTAACTCAACACTGACACTCCAAAAGGCTTGATCTCTCTATTTTGTTAACATTTCTAAGGTGAAGTGCCAGTGATTTGTATTGGTTTAGGAGGACAATAGTCAGTGTGCCAGTTTGAAAAAAAAGTTTGGGGAAAACAAACCTGTATCCTTCCTTAGGGAATATCTACATAAACATTCAGGCTGCTAATTCCACACAGATGTTTATTTCACAGGCCAGCAAGCCTGCTAAGTCAAAAAATGGACATCTCCTTAGCAGGAGGCGTGTGTTAATATTTAGGTATGGGCCGGGTGCGGTGGCTCAAGCCTGTAATCCCAGCACTTTGGGAGGCCGAGACGGGCGGATCACGAGGTCACAAGACCAAGACCATCCTGGCTAACACAACAAAACCCCGTCTCTACTAAAAAATACAAAAAAAAAAACCAACTAGCTGGGCGAGGTGGCGGGCGCCTGTAGTCCCAGCTACTCGGGAGGCTGAGGCAGGAGAATGGCGTAAACCTGGGAGGCGGAGCTTGCAGTGAGCTGAGATCATGCCACTGCACTCCAACCTGGGCAACAGAGCGAGACTCCGTCTCAAAAAAAAAAAAAAAAAAAAAAAAAAATTTAGGTATGGATGACTAATGCCATTTTGAGATGTCAACCATTAATTAAAAATAACAAGTGCTATATCTAAGAATAAAGTAACAGGCAGATTGATCTGTGGCTATTAGACCTACCAAGCAACATGATTTGATCTTCTGTCAGTTAGCTCTTAGTAATCAAAATTGTCAAAGGAAAGTGACTTTTATCAGCATGGAATTAAGGGTGCTGGGCATACAGTTTGCTTAATCTCAGTTTTGGAACAACAAATTTCTCTTTCAAAATAAAAGAGATGAATTCCAATGAAATACTTCCCTTAAGCTAGCACTAACACAATTAGGAAGATTCTGGACCTCCCACTTAAGCACTGAGGTGAAGGGGCAAAAGTTGTTTGGAGTCCTAATTAGCTCAAGTTCTTCAACCCACATTTCTTATCCAGTGATGAGAACCATGAGGAGAAAGCCTCCTGGCTTCTGACCTTTTGGTGCTCTGCTAACAGAGTAGAAACAATCCTGAGAGTTCACCTGCTGACCTAATGATGCCAACACAGTGAAGAGTCCAAGCACTAAGATATCCAGGAGAACTGGATCATGCAATGTTTATGGTGAATGCTGAATATCACAGAATGTCAGCAACTGTCCAGAAGAGGGTGAGAAGATGAAGAGTGAAGATGCAGCACCAAGCTGGTTCATCCTATTTTACCTTATAATCATCCTGCACCTGCATCATCCATAAACTCCCTACCCAACATTGCCTTACAGGGTTAAGTTGGTAAATGCCTGGAATTTGGAGGATACTGGGAAAGTTCAACCACCAGATTTGGACTAGGGCATTCATTGCTTAACACCCATGGCATGGGATATGCCTCAAATCCATGAAATCTAAGATTCTACCAGTTAAATGGTTGTAGTTCTAATTTATGTTTTGGAAAAACGCCATGGGACATGGCCTTACCTAAGAGGATTTGGGCTGGTCACCAAAATAGTTTTCATTGACAGAAATGTTACTGATAGTATCAGAAATAACACAAGGATTGTCTACCAGGCCTCTGTGAGATTCATCTTGAGACTACATCTGGTCTCTTTCACTGCGAGCCTCAATGGTATCTCTAGCAATGTTTGTTTTGACACAGGTGGTACCTGAATACATTCTCGTTAAAAGATTCAGGCCATACATTACAGTGTAGATTGAATTTGACAGTCCACCCTTCCTCCCCTTTCCTTCCTCACATTTATTCACATTCTCACATGTAAGTTCTATAACAGTTATCTCTGTACCCTCCCAGTGATTTTTCTATTCACAGGTAAATAAATACACATTGATACTTCTTTTTTGTGTAAACAGAATTACACTAAGATCATTATTCAATTATTTCCTTTTTTAAAAAATGTGTTTCTTGCCGATCTTTTCACATCAGCATATAGGTCAACCTCATTTTTCTTCAGGATGGCATAATACTCCACACTATGGATGCAACATGTTTACTTCCCCATGATGGAAATCTGGGTTCTTTTTTTTTTTTTTTTTTAATTTTTCTTTCTTCTCTTATTACAGACACAGCTGGACTTCCCAATATATTCTTTACACTGATTCACAAATGTTTCTATAGGACAGTTTCCTAAAATAGAAACAACCAGGTCAAAGGGCATGCACCTTAAATATTGATAGCTATGCCTCAGTTACCTTCCGGGAAGGTTTGACCAATGAACACTTCCTTGTTATCACTGAAAATTATAAATATTTTAGATTTCTAAACTTGATGGTCAAGAAATATTTCTTCATTTTAATTTGTACCTATGGTTACAAGAGGGGCTGAACATGTTTTTACATATACATTGGCAAACTGTTTATCTTCTATGAATTGTTCTACAAAAAGAGAAAAATTACCTCTCATCCATTTTTCTTTTACATTTTTAGGAGCTTTTTATATGTATATATTATATGTGCTGCAAATATTTTCTCCCAGTCTGTTGCTTCATTAAAACAAAAGTTCCTTAATTTCTATAAATGAAATACGTCCATTTTTCTTCTTCTTCTTCTTCTTGTTTTTTGAGACAGGGCCTTGCTCTGTCACCCAGGCGGGAGTGCAGTGGCACAGTGATTCACTGCAGCCTCATCCTCCCAGGCTTAAGCGAACCTCTAGCCTCAGCTACCCAAGTAGTTGAAACTACAGGTATGCACCACCAGGCCTGGATAATGTTTTTACTTTTAATTTTTCTTCTAAAGAGATGAGGTCTCACTACGTTGCCCAGGCTGGTCTCAAACTCCTGGGCCCAGGGGATCCACTGCCCTGGGCCTCTCAAAGTACTGGGATTACAGAGGTGAGTCACCATGCCTGGCCAATTTTTTTTCTTTATAGATTTCGAGGTGTATACTTTACTTAAAAGCACTTTCCTCAACATTAGGTTAAGGAGCACTTCCTTCCCATATTTTAATTTTTCCTCATGTTTGCTTTTTAATTCACCTAAATTTTATTTTTCAGAATATGAGGCAAGAGTATAATTTCATTATTTTTTGAATTGTCCCAATTGGTTTAAAATTGCATTTTTATCCTATATAGAACTTGGTCTGTTTCTGGAGTCTCTCTTCTGTTTTATTTATTTGTCTTTTTCTGCACCAGTATCCCTTTTTTTAAAAAAAGGACATATAGCTCTATTGTTTTGATTATAGACATTTTAACAAGGTAGGCAAGTCTCCCCAATGTTCTTGTTCAAAGATTATT
The DNA here is from genome assembly GCF_002776525.5 of Piliocolobus tephrosceles. Lineage (NCBI taxonomy): Eukaryota > Metazoa > Chordata > Mammalia > Primates > Cercopithecidae > Piliocolobus > Piliocolobus tephrosceles. Next base: position 69,206,540 of record NC_045448.1, on the reverse strand, counting down.
GATTTGCCTAGTGCATTTTTCTTTAAAATGAACTTTAGAATTAGATCATAGAACTTTATACATAAATAATCCATTTGGAATTTTGAGTGACACTGCATGAAATTTATAATTTGGGGAGAATTTGTATCTTTCAACATTGCATTTTTCTATCTAGAAATATGGTGTGTGCATCTCCATTTGTGTCAGGCCCTCATGTCCCTTAAAGTTTTAATGTTTTAATTGTGTAGGTCTTGTGCAATTGAGGCAGGGGAATAGGGTCTGGAGGCAGGGAACCTAAGGCCAATTCACACTGACTTCCTAGAACTAAATCAAAAGGAAAACCCTAACTTTCCATGCCTAAGTAACAAAAGGACCAGAGGCTACTCCCTTTGCAAACCCCCACCTTTTCTGGCAGCAGATGGAAAATTGAAAGTATCTCTGATTCGTTGCAGAAAGTATCTCTGATTGGTTTGCATAGAAGTGTAACTTTGTAACTTCACTTCAGCTTCTGATTAGTTGCTGTCTACAACCAATCAGACTGAGGCCTGCTGTTCACAACCAGTCAGACTGATTGCTGGCCAAGTCTTTGTTTGCATAGACATGCAACTTTTTAACTTCACTTTAGCCTCTGATTGGTTGCAGGAAGCAACCAGTGTTTGCATAGGAATTCGCATAGGAGTGTGACATTTGTAACTTTACTTCAGCCTCTGATTGGTTGGTTGCTTTTCACAACCAATCAGACTGATTGCAGGCCACCATTTCATTTGCATGAGGTGAACACCAAGTGACCAATGGGAAACCTCTAGGGGGTATTTGGACAGGAGAAGACTCTGTATCTAGGGTCTTTGAGCCTGCTGCTCAGCCAGCTCCCACACTGTGGAGTGTACTTTTGTTTTCAACTAACCTCTGCTTTTGTTGCTTCATTCTTTCCTTGCTTTGTTTGTGCATTTTGTTCAGTTCTTTGTTCAAAATGCCAAGAACCTGGACACCCTCCACCGGTAACACAATTCTGTTAGGGTTATTACTAGGCATTTTGGGTTGTGGATCGTCTATATAAGATCTTTATTCTTTACATTTTTCTGACCGTTTATTGCTGATATATAGGGAAACTTAATTGGGGTGACCTTGTATTTAGCCAACTGTTTTTAAAAAAATCTTGTTTTAATAATTTTTCAGTTGATATTCTTGTGTTTCTTAGTTAAACATGTTATGCATAGTACCAGGGTCTATTTTTTTTTTTTTCCTATTCAATACATAATTTCTTAAGGATTTCAGAAGAAAACAAAAGAGTAGAGGTGATAGTGGACATCTTTGTCTTGTGTCAGACATCACCGGGAACACTTCTAATCTTTCCCTGTGAGCTTAGAAGCTTACTGTGGATTTCTGAAAGGTACTCATCAAGTCAAAACAATTTCACTCTACTCCTATCTTACCACGAGTTTTCTTTTTATTAGTTTGTGTTTTGAAGGTGAACAATACAGAATTATCAATACCTTTTTTGGCCTTTCATGAGATCATAAGTCATTCCTTTAATTTGCTGATGTGATGAATTGCAGTAATAGATTTATTGACACTGAACTACCCTTACACTCTCAACAGAAACCCTTCTAGGTCAGGATATCTTAGTGCATTGTTAAAGTCAATTGAATAGTTATTTAGGATTTTAATATCCATGTTCATATTGAGGTTACTTTTAAGTTTTCTTTGGCTAATTCAAAGAACTGGAAAGTTTCCATGTTTTTCCATATTCTATAGTAATTCTTGTAACAGAGAAATTGTTTGCTGAATAAAAGTTTTACATAATTCATTTGTAATTCCCAATGTTTAGTACTATCCTAGGAGTAGAAATGTGAATACTTTCCATTTCCTCTGTGGCTGTTAATCTGTTCACCCTTTTTAATGTTTTATAAAGTATACTTTGGAAAGTTATTTTTTTAGAAAGTCATACATTAATCTAAATTTATAAATTGACATGAAGTTGTACATACTCCCTTACAAAATTTTAAAACATCCCTTTTTGTAGTTCTAACCCTTTTTATTTTTAATGTTTGTCTTTTTTTTTTTTTTTTTTTTTTGCTAAGAGTTGTCTCTATTTTTTGTCTTATTGATCAAGTCTGTTGGGTTTTCTTTTTTTAGTCTTTTATCTCGAGATTTTACTTTACAAATTCTGTCCTATCCTTGGCTAATTGTGATGCTTTGCTTTTGTCTAGCTCTAAAATACTTAGTTGATTTATTATTAGTCTTTTTTCTAATATATACATGTAAGACAATATTATTTTTCTTCAAATATATTACTTGCTACATAATAGTAACATAATACTCTGATTGTTGCTTATTTTTAAACAGTTTACAAGTTCAACCTGATGCTTTTTTTTCCAGAGGTACGATTTTAATCTATTCAGAAGGATGGATTAAAATGTCACATCCATTAGATTGATATTTCCTGTCCTTTGGTTGTTCGTTTCTAATTTCATTACACCATAGGAAGTTTCCACTGTGGGCTCCACAGACAAAATGACACCCATGGCACATACAAGGAAGTTTCCTGACAGTGTAGTTAGCACCAATGTGAGCTGCTAAACTCACAGCTAATGAAGGTTAAAATCTCAAGAATAATGTGTGTCACTGATGGAATTACTGTGTGTATAATTTTATGGTTTCGAAGAGTATTGGCTAATTCTATTCTTGACTTCCCATCTTTTATGCTTTATGAAAAATGAAAATCTCACAGATTAATCTCAAACTTCAGAATGATTAATTTTCTTTTGAGGTGTCGCAAACTCTGCTTGATTTCATTGTTGGGGCTAGACTGAACTGCTCACTAGAGATATATAGAAGTGGGCTTATACTGCCCGCTTTCCAAAGCTGTCCTTCAACAGCATCTAATCCATGAAACAGAGTGTATGAGTGTGTGTGTGCTTGCGCGTGTGTGTGTGTGTATGTGTGCATATTTTAGTACTAATACTAGTGCCCCATCTGAGAGATTCTGACTCAGTCGGTCTCTCAGGGAACCCAGTACCTATTTTTTTTTTAAAGAACTTCACAGGGGATTCTGATGCACAGCTAGGTTAAGGATCATTGTATTAATAAATTTAACTAATACAAAAATGCTAACAGAAGTACAAGTACCTATTCCTTAACTTTCACAACATTGTAATCTCTCTCTACAGATTCCTTCTTTCTGCCTGTAAAACATGCTCTGTGCTCCCACCGTAAAAACAATGCCACACAAAACAAACCTCTACTGATTTTATCATCTCTAAACTTCCCTGGAGTGATTGCAATCAATATATTTATTTCTTCTCCACCATTTCTTCCTGAACACCCTGACATCTTGCTTGTTTCAAATGCTGAGGAAAGGTTGAGAAGGAAGAAGGCTAAGAAATGACCATAGGATTCAGGAGAGTGGAAATCACTGATGCACCTGACAAAAGCAGTTTCAATGGAAAGGTGGTAGGAAAGGCTTGATTTGGTAACGAAGTTGAAACTCATCCTGCTCACCGCACAACAGCCAATAAGTAGGGAGACAAGGAGTTGGAGCAAGGAAAGCAACTTAATTTTGGAAAGGCAGTAAACTGAGAATATGGCAGACTAACGTCCTAAAGTACCATCTTAAATCAGAACAAATTTCAGGCTGTTTTTATGTTAAGGGCAAAAGGAAGAGGAGGGAGTTGGGACCAAGAGGTGACCAATGAGTACAAATATCTGGGCACCAGCAAGGGTCCAAGGGGGCTGGGAACTTCCTTGTGCTTTCAGGTCACCATACACCTAGAAATCTTTAATAAAATATAGTTGTTTACATATATAATCCCAGAATTAGTTTCAAAAACTACATGATTCCTGTTTTTACATTTAATGTCAGTGCTCTGAAATCCCAGCCTATGTGTAGCAAAGGTCCCTTAAATGAAAATGGAATTAGTTATGTTAGTTCTTTTGATGTTTTTCTGTTACGATTTGAAGGACTTAAAGGACAGGCACTGGTGACAGCGAGTATAGACAACACTTTCGAGGAATTTTGCTGTTAAGGGGAGACGATAAATAGGGTAGTAAAGCTGTTGGGGGGAGTGAATTAAGGAAGTTTTTTGTTTTTTCTTTAAGATGGAAGAAATACCATTAAGTTTACCTGGTGATGGGAATGAATCAGTACATAGGAAAAAACTGATGAGATGGGGGGGTGGGGAGGAATTACCAGTGTAATGTTCTTAAGCACGTAAGAGATGCCTGGATCTAGGGAAATGGTTTTAAATAAAATAATAAACAATTTATCTACAATACCGGGGGAGAAGATAAAGAATTTGAGAATAGCTGGTAGGTGGGTAGATGCAAGTGAGAGTTTGTAAAAGTTCTCATCGAATAGCTTCAATTATCTCGGTGAAGTAGGAAGCTAAATCTAATCTCAGTTCTTAGGCGTGTAACCATTCTATAGCAACTGACAATATTGACTACTTCTTCCTTCTTAATATTCATTCTACTTTCAGCTCCTGTGACACGGAAAGTTCCTAACATTCCTCTTCTTCTAATTCCTCTGAAGAATCTTTTTATTTATCTTCCTATCCCTTAGACACACTCAAGATCTTGTCCTCAACTCTCTTTTTCACTTACTCCTTTGGCGACTGTGGTAGACATTACTAGTGTTCACTCTGTTTCTCATCTTTTCTGGACATCCATAGACTGTACTTTCCATGCCCCTTCTAGTGGATAAAGCCATGTAACTACTTCTGGCCAAAGGGCTGCAAAGAGGAGTGATGTCTCTTCAGCTTGAAGCCTTTAATTACACTATAACCCTCTACTTTCTGTATTCCCCTTGCAGTCATGATTAAGAAGGTCTCATGATCCAGATGACACAACTACAAGAAGGCAGAGACGCTAAAATGCTGGAATGCTGAGTTGCTACATGGAAGACAGTGCCCTAGAGGGTCACCCAACACAGAAAATCTTGGCATAAGAAAACATTCCGTGTGTTAAGGCACTGAGATTTTGGGGTTACCCTAGCATAACTAGTCCAACTGAATGGTACAGTGACCTACTGGAGTGGTTCTCAAAATTTTCAGCCTCAGGACTCTTTTCACTCTTAAAAATTACTGAGAAACCCAAAAAGCTTTTGTTTATGAGGGTCGTATTTGTAGATAGTTACCATATGGGAGATTATAATTGAGAAATTTTAAAAATATTTAGTAACTCACTTAAAAAGAAGAGTAAACCCATTACACACTAACACAAACATATTTTATTAAAAATTAGGTATTTTAAAGAATTTAGTGAGATGAATGGCATTGTTTTAAATTTCTGCAAATCTCTTTAATGTCTGTCTTCTCTAGAAGACAGGCAGATTCCTATGTCTGCTCTCATATGTTGTTTTGCTTGAATTACATGGAGAAAACCAGGCCTTACACAGATATGTAGTTGAAAAGGAAGGAATATTTTAATAGGCTTTTCAGAATAATGCTTCTATCGACATTGTGTGCAGTTTTTATATGGAAATGTTTTCAATTCCTTTGGGTATATACCTAGGAGTAGATTAAGTAACACTTCAAGGATTAAGTTAGTGACAGGGATGAAAATAAGTTAAATATTAACATTCATAGACTTGTTATACTACCAAGGTTAAAGGGACATTATAAGGGGAAAAATAGTTCCCAAATAACAATAAGAGATAAAATCAGAATAATAGGTAATAGTCTAGAGAAATGTTTATCTTATTCTTCTTCCAGTTTAAGTAAATATTAAATATTATACAATTACTGGGAGATATATTTAAAAGCACTGAGAAATAATATTACAAATATGTTTTGCTCTTTTAAAATATAAATTTTTAGGTTCCTTTAGAGTAGAAAATATTAGTATTTAACAAAGACTCTTTTGGCTTAGTGATTTAGTATTTCAATAAATATCTCCTGCTCTGTGTATGCAACCCAACTGTTATTAAAGATTCTAAACTACATTTTAACAATTCAAAGTCACTTAAAATGAAGAGCATTATAGGGCTTAAAGTAGTTTTAGAACAGAAATACAGAAAGATATGTCATGAAACTGAAGAATAAGTGGTTTCTTCTTGATATGGGAGGCCAGAATCTTGAACTTTCAACTGGTAAACAACTTGCTACTTTCATCAGAGGTCAAAAAAACTAAGGCAAAATTCACGCCATTTGAGAAAGCTATGTCATTTCTCTATTCTTAATATAAAGACAGCACGTTGAGAGTTAAAATAATCAGGTAGGATTTTAGTTTGAAAAAAAAGGTCAAATTTTTTGAGTTTTTTTACTTTTAAATTCGAACATACAGTAAATTGCAGATGTGGAACACAAAATAACATTCCCTGCATGGTGAACATTTCTCTTCTACAGCCTAGTTGAATCTATTTTCAGTATCCATTTGGAACCAATCTTCCCAAGTTTTGAAGGACAAAAGTAGTAAGTGAAATTGCAAAGCTCACATCTAAGGTACTAGAAAAAAACAGCCATTATGTAATGGCTGCATTTTTAAAATCCTGGTTCTGCTTACAGAATTACTTCAGTAACAATGAAAAGAGGCATGTTTTCATGTAATTTGCCTGGTTATACTTGCAGAGTACTCCATAAAGATAATCTTTGGAAAAAAATTTACAAAGACCAAAGTTTTGCGCAACCTATGGCTTTCACTTTTTATTACCAATATACAAAGTACATCAAAAATATCCATTTTTACTCTACCTTCTCTGTCTTCCTATTTCCAGATGCTTTAAGTAGGAAAGAAAAGGCAAGGCAACAAAAAATTCCATCTATTATACTGAAGGCTGACGTTTCCAATGTCTCATTTGTAAAGAGTCAGTAGTAGAAGTCAACTATCAAAAGAAGGAAATAACTGTCACTTAAGTACCTCCTTAGTTCATAAATGTTTTCCCACAAAGAAAAAGTAAATGTAAGGCACATACGACTACAGAAGTTAGTTACTACTTTCTTTTCATAAACTTTTTTGCTTCTTTCAAAAGCTCTTCCACGTCTTCCTTCTCTTCATCTTCCTTTCCTGGTTCCCAGTCAGAATCTTCATCTGTTGGCTCGTAGTCTTCTTCCTCATCATCTAGAAAGCTGTCGTTCAGGTCATACTCACTGGGCCCAACATTATCATTATCTTCATCTAAAACATTTCTCACTGAAAAACAGAAGATTGGTACACAACACATCAATCACCACTCAACCTGGGATGACAGACATCTACCTATAAAATGTCTTTCTGCATCCAGAGAATTAATTTTATTAATGCATAGCTTACCACTACAAATTTCTGGAAAGGGCACTAAAATGATGCTTGTTATTTATTATTCTAACTTTTCCTACCATGAGGTTCCTGAAACTAAAATGGCCCACGAGATTAATAATAATGGTTCCTTAATCTCATAATCATATTCACAACATCCCATCTTCCCATGTGGTAGAATGTATCTTTGTCCCAGTTATTCACTGCCCCTTCCTGTGATATGATTATACTTCCTCACTTCTCAGGGATTGCCCAAAGAAATGTGAGTGGAAATAGTGTGTGTCACTTCCAAAAGGATGCTTTAAGACTCTTTCTCTGGTTCTGCTATTGCCATTTCCCCTCTGCCACAAGAATAGCATGTCCCAGATAGAGGCTGATCCCTCAGTCTGGATTCCAGGATGAGAATACACATGGCACAGGGCCATAGCCAATTCACAGCTGCAATAAGAAGAAATACACTGAAATAAGTGTATTTATTGTTATAAGGCACTGAAATTTAGAAATGTTTGTTATTACAGCAAACCTAGCAAAAGCTTATTGACACATCAGGGCGTTAGCTTAGATACTTTGGAAAGTTTAGTTTTATAGGTCTAAGATATTAATAAGATTAGAATTGCCATCATAACAGACATTATAATTTACAGATTTCTAAGTAATATTATAATACTAGAATTATTCTGTCTCCAAATTCATTTCTTCCCTCATCCTACTCCTTCCACAGTGAGCTACAGAGTTGCTTTAAAATAAAGCAGTGAAAGACTCTAGGACAGTGTGGAACATTCAAGAAACAACTAAGAAGACTGTATCTAGAAATCTGAATGGCAGAGGACAGTCCCTGATGAACAGCAAATGTATAGGTTAAAAATATTAATGTCTGTACTTTAGTATATACTTTGGTTAATATCTTTCTAAAATGTTCACATGCAACATACAGTTATAATTTTAAAAATAAAGTCAATGAATTGGGAAAAATGACAAAGGAAGTAATATATCTGGCCTTTTAACCCTTATAGCCCAATACGCTTATATTTTTCTTTTTTCTTTTTTTCTTGAGATGGAGTCTTGCTCTGTCGCCCAGGCTGGAGTGCAGTGGCTGGATCTCAGCTCACTGCAAGCTCTGCCTCCCCAGTTTACGCCATTCTCCTGCCTCAGCCTCCCGAGTAGCTGGGACTACAGGCGCCTGCCACATCACCCGGCTAGTTTTTGTATTTTTAGTAGAGACGGGGTTTCACCGTGTTAGCCAGGATGGTCTCGATCTCCTGACCTCATTATCTGCCCGTCTCGGCCTCCCAAAGTGCTGGGATTACAGGCTTGAGCCACCGCGCCCGGCCACATTTATATTTTTCTTAATATCAGTACTCATTCCAGAAAGGATTTGAGACAGTTTATAATAATAAAATGCTAATAAAGGTAGAAATCAAAAACATAAAAAGCAGAATACACATATGATAATCTCAATTTTTAACACAATTGTTAAAAACAGAGCATCAAATTTATCCCCAAGATTCTTGGTAGCCACGGCTAACAAGGCAATACAATAACTTGCACAATTCTCATTATAGTAGGAAGCTCACCAGTTCCTTAAGGAAAATCTTGCATTACATTTATCTGTATACACAGCTCCTGTAAACATCTTGAGGGCATGTTCTATGTCTAATCTCAGTTATGCATATTTTTAAAATAATAACATGCATTTTTTAAAAATTGGAAGGCAGTTTGCAGTTGGGAAAGGGAGTGAGAAGGAAAGAACATCAATATCTCTATTTTTGTCAATTTTCCTCTTGGAAGTACCTTATACACATAATTTTCTTTTCTAAGATGTGAATGCACATTATCACATAACATGTCCTAATGATATCTCAATAAACAGTTTCCTTTCAGATTCAGAAATCACTTAGCAGCTTTTCAAGAAAAACAGATACAAAGCTGAAACAACTCCAGGTTCTCTGCTCACTTCATTGGCTGCTCCTTCTCAGTTTTCTTTGCTGGATTTTCCTCATCATCCTAATCTCTAATTTTTTAGAGCTGGAACTTCTTCTCTAACTCACACCTTAGATGATTTCATCCAGTCTTATGTCCTAAATTCCCAAATTCACATCTTAAGCCCTGACCTACTGCCCTGAATTCCAGACTCATTTATCTGGATACCTAAGCATTATCTGCACTTGGATGACTTACAGGCACCTGGAATATAACATTTCCAGAACATAACTCTTTAGTTGCTTCACCCAGATCTGGTCATTCTATTTATCAGTCTTGAATATATGACTTCTCTAATCATCCAACCATCTAGTTGTTTTAGCAAGAAATCTTGTAGTCATCCTTGAATATCCCTTACCGAGAACCCAACATCTAATACCTCAAGAGATCCTGTTAGCTTTACCTGCAAAGTAAATCCACCACTTCTCATTACATCCACTCTAATGCCCTGGCCCCAGTACTACCACTTTATTCCTGGATACAATATCCTCCTAACTGTCTCCCTTGCTTCCATTCTAGTCCATTCTTCACAAAAAAAAAAGTCAGAAAACCTTCCAATAGCTGTCTCACTCTAAATAAAATCTAAAGTCTTTATTTACATGTCTCAGCTTTGAAGACTGTACTCAACTAGCCCACTAGTAGTTTTCAGATCTCATCCCATGCCATTCTGTTTACTCGCACTGTTCCAATTGTATTTGCTCTTTGCTATTCCTACAGTACAAACATGGTCATCACCAGGGATTTTAAACTCATGATTCCTAAGGCCTGGCATATTCTTCCTTAGATAATCACCTGGCTTGCTCCCTCCTTCAAGCTTTGGCTCTAATGTCAAATTATCAGAGTGCTTCTTTTACCATCCTATCTGACATGGCACTCCCCATACCATATACACACCCTTGCTATTCTGTCCTCCTACACAGTTTATTTTTCTTCTAATTATCAACACATGACATCAAATAATTGCTTATGTGTGCACTACCCATCTGTGTACAATTCTGCAAGAGCAGGGCTTTGCTTCTATTGTGTCCTTAGCTCAGACAACAGTGCTTAACACGTGGGAGCACTTAATAAATATATTTGTTGAATGTATCAATATGAATAAGTGAACCATTTGCAAATCAACTACTGAACATCTTTAGTTTTACAGAAACCCTTCTTATTTTAGCCTACACTTTTGATCACTAGCCTGCCAGTCAATATAATGAATTATGTAAAAGACCTTAATTCTGCTAAATGAAGCCTCAGTGAACCCTGGAAATATTTAGCAACTTATTAAGAAGCCCCATTTGTTGAGGCAGTAAGGCCACATTAATCGGAATAATTTTGTTTGTTTACTCAAAAAAAAGCTCCTATCTATCATCACTTACATTTTATGTTTACCTTTACACATTAATGTTCTTTTAACAAGAAGTCCAGAATCTAACAAAACCATCTGTAACAGAATTCAACGTAGCTAGTAGTCAAATTTAATCCACCTTAACTCATATGAACAGGTACTTTATACTTTAAGTGAAGACACCTGAAGAGCCAAGTCATGACACGAGCACAAAGTCAGCTCTAGAATTCAGCACTGTGTCCTTTGTTAGTGGTGTCACACAGATCCTTCATAACAGGGTTGTAAATGCTAATATGCGATTATCTTTGTGGGACCAATTATTTAATAGATTATATTGTGGAAAATTCAATTAATAACTTCAAATATTATATAAAACAAATGCTACCTAGATGACTTTCCTTTTTTAAAAATTGCTAGTAGAATCTGAAGGTGTTTTTAGAGAAATATCCAATTCTGCCTTTCAGTGTAACTGGGCCAAAAAAAAAAAAATTAAACTTTACTTACCTGGAAAATACTCTGAATACTGATTTTTACAATGACACACATATTCTCATTACAATATTTCCAAGTAAATTTATCTTAGAAAGCTTTTTTTTTTTTTTTTAATTTGGGTTAACACTTCTAAGTTAAGGTAAACTTGAAAGAAATAAGTCTTTTCTCTATTTTTGCCTAGAATGCTTACAAATTTCTTTCTGCTAGTTACCTCTGATCTCATTTGATTGTCTATAAGAACCAGAAGTTGTTCCGGCTTTTTATCTGTTTTTCTTTTAAAGCTGTTAAGTGATTTCTGAATCTGAAAGGAAACTGTTTATTGAGAGATCATTAGCACATGTTATGTGATCATGTGCATTCACATCTTACCCAACAAAAAGACTCTTAAAAATAGCATAGTTTAAGAGAAAGAGGACTAGACCAGGGGTTAGAAGTCCAACTATCTGTGTTATAAACAAGCTCATGACAATGAACAAGTGACTTAACCTACTGGAAATTAATTTTTTTTTTTTTTTTTTTTTTTTTTTTTGAGACAAGGTCTCGCTTTGTTGCCCAGGCTGGAGTGCACAATCTCGGCTCACTGCAACCTCTGTCTCCCAGGTTCAAGCAATTCTCCTGCCTCAGCCACCTGAGTAGCTGGGATTACAGGGGCCCACCACCATGCCCAGCTAATTTTTGTATTTTTAGTAGAGACGGGGTTTCACCATTTTGGTCAGGCTGGTCTCAAACTCCTGACCTCAGGTGATCTACCCGCCTCAGCCCCCCAAAGTGCTAGGATTACAGGTGTGAGCCACTGCGCCTGGCCAGAAATTACTTTTTAAACTGCAAATCATTCGATTAAATGATCACAGAGATATTTCTAACTCCAGAGTTCTAATTTTAAGGCCCAAATAGGAACCTTCATTTTCTCTACAAATCAGTGAAATAAAATGAAATGTGGACAGGGATTGACAGCTTGACTAATTAAAGCCAGAACTGGTGAAATACGCTGTCACTGGTTTGTAAACACTGATGGGTAATGCTGAACTATCATTATGAAAAATAACTTTTAGAAAAAAATAATAAAATCTTTAACATATTTAAAACAACACATTATTTACTATATGGATTAGAATATGGTAATTTCTGATTTTTTATATGCAGAGGAATTTATACTATGAGAATGACAATTACACATTTTTGTCTAATATTTCTTTTACAATTTAAAATTTCACCATTAATTCTTATCTCAAGAACTAAATCTTCAAACTACTGAAGAGCATACTGTGTTACATACATGCCGCAAGAAATGTTGATTTTGCATGGAGAAAAATCTTTTCAAATTGCAGTGTTTTGTTAAGACAGGGTGTTGCTGTGTTGCCCAGGATAGAGTGCAGTGCCACAATCATGGCTCACTGCATTTTTGACATCCTGGGCTCAAGCGATACTCCCACCTCAGTCTCCCAAGTAGCTGGGACCACAGGTGTGCCCATAACCACAACTGGTTAATTTTTTTTTATTTTTTGTAGAGATGTGGTCTCACTCTGTTGCCCAGGCTGGTAGTAAACTCCTAGGTTCAAGCGATCCTCCTGCCTTGGCCCTCACAAAGTGCTGGGATTATAGGCATGAGCTACTGCACCCAGCCAAACTGCAGATTTTTACCAATAGTTTTTTGGTGTTAGGTCTAAGATGACAGGCGCTCCACAGCAGATTAATAGTTTAACATTGATAATTCTCCATGTTTTATTTTCTTTAATTTTCTATTAAATCTTAGGACTAATTAGGATGTTAATTTTTATTAAGTAAATATTTTGGCTCAATATTCCTAAAGCTGAAAATTTACTATGTTTACAAGAACAAACATTTTTAATAATGCTTCATTTTACTATTAAAGACTATTTTTTAAAAATGCACTAAGCAACTAGTTGGTATTTATATTTTAGCTTTTGTATATTTTTGATCTACTTTATTATATATAAAGTTCATTTCTTTTTATAATTCCATTGCATCAGGCTTTCTCATATTCCGTACATTAGCTTTCTACACATTAAGTAGCAGTTTATAGAATTTCATGTAAATCCCACTAAGCCTCCTTAAAAGCTTTCTTTCTAGATCTTTTAGTTTTACCTTCTGAATAAAAAAGTATATATAAGCACGTACATGTATACAATTGTAGACATAGAGAAACATTAAAGTAGCTATCAGGGGACCATTCTAAATTTTCAGTCATGAATGGTATCAATCACCTAGAATAATACATATCACATAATAATAGAGGCCAGAAAGGAGGACCCCAATAATTAGATAAAATATTGATGATAATTTCCTTTAAATGTTATCAACAGGTGAGGCAGCTAAAAAAGAATAAAACAAAATCTTCCTGGCATTGGTTACTTTAGCATTCAATAACTTGTGCAAACATTGTAGCACTCTGAAAAAGTGTGGAAAGTTAAATAAAATTTTAAACCAATTATATATACAAGAAACATAACAAATGACAGGAGTCAAACCTACAAGAAACAGAATGCACTATATAAACTGTTATATGTATAGAAGCACTCTATAGATGAAAGTGTTTTAGGGGTATTACAAATCAGAAATTAAACAGTAACAGTTTAATGTAGTTATTTTAATGCTGGCACTATATTAATAATTGCATTATCTTGTTATATATGTTCTTATGATACCCCCACCTCAAATTCAACATGTTTAAATGAAAGCAAAAACAACAAAACTCCCTAGTTCACCCTATTCTCTATCGTGTGCCTTGTCCAGTCTCCTGATAATGTGTACTATAATCCTGAGTCATCCTGACTTCATTTACTTCATCCCCATATCATAGTCAACTGATTAGTTGGTAAATCCTCTTGATTCATCCTTCAAAAATCCCTCTTATATCCAGTCCAACCTTTCCATGTTCATGATAGCTGCCCTAGTTCTAGCCCTTTATTCTACCTAACTAATCTCCAGGCTTCCCCCTCTCTAATTCAAACTGTTTATTACCAGTTTGATTTTGGTAAAATACTGGCTCATCATTATGTGCCAAAGTGCCCATGTCTTTGGTCTGGCCGTAGAGAATTTCCATAATCTAGCTTCAATACACCCTTTTAGCAACATCCAAAGCAGCTATAGAGACTTCCCACATCAGTTAAAATGATCCACTTGCTAACTCCAACTACAACACTTCTACCTTGATGTCCTTGATTGATCTATTATTCACTTTGCCTGTGATGTCCTATACCAACCTCCTACACAGCAAAGAAACAAAAGTGATTGAAATCCTACCCTCTTAAAGGCCAACTTTTACTTAAAATTCTCATATCAAGTCTACCTGATAATCCCCAGCAGAAAGTACTCCCTCTCTTTCCCCAGAAACTTCAGAGCATCTCACCGCAAGTGGGGAGAGCCAGAGCTGGTTCCCATAACCACAATTATGAGCTGGTTCTCATCTCTCTGTAGCTTTTTTCACGTGGAAGACATTCAACAAATGAATACGTGAATGTGTGAGTAAATGAATCAATACATAGCTGAGATTAAGATTTGGGGGTACTGTTAAATCTTAATGATTTGGGATACAAGAAAAACAAGTATGTTAGAATTCTTTATTAGGTATCTCTAAATCAGAAAAATACAATGATACCTCAACATTTAATATTTGAAATACTCAAAATCCCCAATTTTTAGATTTTGTAGGGTAAGAGATGTTCTGACTATATTGCCACATAGCAACTTTTGAAAGTATATTAAAAATATAAGACTAAACCTATAGCCTTAAACTTATTCCTTTAAAATATATATACTTCTATTAAAAATGATCTTTTCAATAAAATCAAGTTTTTCTTTAAAAAGTTAAGTGTCTTAAAATATGTTCTTCATTCAAAAAATACTTCCATAATTTCAAGAAATTTTCAACAAAAATTCAGATATTTTTAACTATGCTATATGATGTGTATTCATAGTTTTTAGGTAAATATTTCCTATTTCTATAAAGTTATATAAATGTGTCAAATGCTCTTGCATGGGACAATGCTACAATTTGTGAACAATATATACTTTTAATCAAATACAATTACATTATTGCTAGAAAGGAAGACACTTAAACTACCAAAACTGCCACATCATGAGATACGAGCACAGTAAAGAAAGTATAATATATAACATGTAACCTCCATACTATGTTAGCTCAGATAAAGGGAATATTTTTATGTCTGGAGTACTAAAGCACTAAAGTGTGTTTCAATAAGAAACATCAAATGGAATTCCTGTGTAGTGAAATCATTTACTTTCTTCACTTACTTGATTACAAGTCAGCTGTTTGTATGCACATATAAATCAAGTAAGCACAGCCTTGATAGTATGCATTTTATTTTCTCACTCTGTGAGCAGAAATATTATGTGCTGAATCAGCCTCTGTATTATATGAATGATATGAAAAAATCAGATTTTATTAAAGAAGAAAAATGTAACAGTTTAGAAGCATAAGAAACAGAAGGTAAAACAGATTGAGGTAAGTAGGACAGATGGACATTTGATGGTTGCTTCTCTGGTGTCTCTCCCCTCTCCTCCCTTCCTCAAAGCTCTAGCTTTTATTGGAGATGGCTGTGGTTCTGATGAAAGTGACTCCACTCTGGTTTTAGGAGTGGTACAAACTAATCAGTGGCCATGGTGATTGGATCAAGGTTAAGAATGTGATCTAATCTAGTAATAAAAAGTGAATTTTCTGATTTTTCCCAGGAATCATGAGGGTCAAAGTTGTTTATGCTCTTTACGGGTGATTATCGTCCCAGCTGAATAAGGATACATAAAGTCCCTCACTGGAAGAGGAGCCAGCCTTAGGATGATAATGACCCCTCTAAAGACAGAATAAAGGAAAACATTTGGGTCCTAGGGGACACTATTGACATTATTAATGAGCCAAAGCAATATAGCTTATATAAATCCAGCCCTAGCTCTGGATGTTTTAGTTATAGAAGTCAGTTATCATTTAGGCCAGTTTAAGATTTTGTTTTCAGGTACTTGCAAACAAAAGAATCCTAAGAGATATAAGGCAAATATATATTGTGATGGGGAAAGCATTTGCTATATCAAAGGGTTGCAGATTTTTATTTTTTTTAAGAAAAATCATTAAAATCAGCAATTCAACAAATTCACAGCAGAAATTTTAAAATATTTTCATAATAACTGGAAACTATCTAGGTTTAATAGGAGAACCACTTAAAGGTTTCATTTTGAATTTCCTGAAGTAAAATTACTTACCTGGAAGCGTACTATGTCTATATTCTATCTTGTGCTGAGGATTCTTCCTGAAAGAAGAATGCAAAAATAAGAGCTAGTCTTCCAATGACTAAAAATTGATGACTATTTACACTAAACTAGAACACTGACTAACTTACAAATAAACTTAGGATCCAATAGACCTCTTATGAAAAAGCATTTGTTGTTTAATTACAATATTTCCTGTATGCCTACTCCACGCCAGGCACATTTCTAGATGCAAAGATAGAGTGATGAAGAAGACAAAGTTCTTACCTCAAGAACTTATACTCTAGAAAGATGGAAAAGACAAAATATGTATTTCCAAAATATATCATATTTCTAAACTGTCATGTATCACATATATTAAAATATAAAACAGAATCCAAGACTCATGACACAAATATCAAATATGCATATAAGTACGTATGTGCATACAGTATTAAAAAATTCTAAGGCTCTTCTTGAATCTAAAGAAAGCAGTATTCTTTCAAAAGAACACCAATCACTTGTCATGAAAAAAACACAAAAGTTAGTTTTGTTGATAAATTCAGATAACATATTCTGAAGTCAAACAAAAATTAGTGTTTGAAGATCTATTTTTGATTACATGTACTTATGATCCCTTCTATTATTTTGTTAAACAAATGTTTGGGTACCCTATATGTACAAGACATTCTCCAAATGTCCCAGCAGTAAAATCCAAGGCAACAGGTTCATCATGACCAAACTGTCTGGTACCCCTTTCTTAGGGAACTGACGAAGCAGAGCTGGGGTACACTAACAACAGATATGTGCTGAGGTGACAACTTTTGAATATACCTGTGTCAGGAGCTATTATTTTTACATGACAAATGTTCATTTGTTCATTCAGCAAATATTGGCTGAATGTTCCACTATATTCTGGCTCTAAGTAGGCACTGAGGATAAAATATTTACCAGATACACATTCTTGCCCCTAAGGAGACAGAGTCTGGGGGCAGGAGCAAGGTAGACATTAAACAAGCATTTTCTTCACTGAAAAATAAGAACATCTTCTGTGAAGATAGGAAATACTCCTTATATCTTTTAGGGCATAGGAACTAAGTTAAGCCTTAAATCTTCCCTTTCTCAGGCGAAATAACATTTGTTCTTCATTTTTTAAATCTTTTCATAGGACAAGTAAGGCAATTCTAAAAAAATTATATAACAGGTAAAATATGACTTTAAATTTTTCTATAAATCCTCCCATTCAACCCTATAATTCCACATCTACTGCAATGCAGAAAAATGGCCAGTCTCAGGAAGTGGATCTCTAGCCCTGAACCTAGTCTGAGTCATAGGATGTAAATATGTCCTAGGAATGATCTCAGAGAAGATACTCTGCCTCCTCCAGGTGACAGATGAGCAATGTGAGCCTAAGGAGATGAAGTTCATGCCCAGGGTTTGTGCTTTCCAACTTGGGTGATGACCATATTAAGACAGACGTCCAGGCAAAATTGTGGACTACGTTCTCAAAATATCTCTGAAATAATCAGGTGATTAAATGTTCCACTTATAAATTCCTTTATGAGTCTACTGTAAAAAAAAATGTATCCAACTGCTCTTTTTCACCATTTAAAAAAGTATGGTATGTTTAAAATATTTCATAATAAAAATTATACTTTAAAAATATTGTGGCCGGGCGCGGTGGCTCAAGCCTATAATCCCAGCACTTTGGGAGGCCGAGACGGGCAGATCCCGAGGTCAGGAGATCGAGACCATCCTGGCTAACATGGTGAAACCCCGTCTCTACTAAAAAAAAAAAAAAAATACAAAAAACTAGCCAGGCGAGGTGGCGGGCACCTATAGTCCCAGCTACTCGGGAGGCTGAGGCAGGAGAATGGCGCGAACCCGGGAAGCGGAGCTTGCAGTGAGCTGGCCACTGCACTCCAGCCTGGGAGACAGAGCGAGACTCCGTCTCAGGAAAAAAAAAAAAATTTTGTATTTCCTCTGTGCCTTCGACACTATTGTGATATCAGTAAACAAAGTAAAATAATTTCTAACAACACAGAACCATCTGCTTGAAAAATATTTGTCTTCTTGTTTCCAGCATTGCCTATTATATTTGCTCCAAATATTAACTTCCTTTGTCTGTCTGTCTATCTATCTATCTATCTATCTATCTATCTATCTATCTATCTATCCATCCATCCATCCATCCATCTTAGAGACGGGTCTCACTCTGTCCATCCATCCATCCATCCATCTTAGAGACGGGTCTCACTCTGTTACCCAGGCTAGACTGCAGGGCACAATCATAGCTCACTGCAGCCTCAAACTCCTGAGCTCAGGTGATCCTCCCACCTCAGCCTCTTGAGTACAGCTAGGACTGCAGGTATGGGTCACTCAGCCCATCCTAATTTCCTGCCCCTCCATCATAATTTGTTGGGTAATAGGAAGTAATTACAAATATACAAATTTAAATTAATTGATAAAACCCAAGAAAAATAGAGTGTTACTGCTTTTGAGAGCTGTAATAATCATGAAATCTATTTTCCAAGATAGGTTTTAAGTAGTGTTACTTTCAAGAGTTTCAACTGATAACCCTGGAGCCTCTGTAATGCTATCCAACAGAACTTTCTGTGATGAGGGAAATTTGCTCCGTGTTGTCCAATAAAGCCACTAACTGCATGTGACTGATGAACACTTGAAATATGGGTAATAAAGCTGAGAAAATGAATTTTAAATTGTATTTAGTAAATCCATATTTAAATGTAAACAGCTACATGTGGCTAGTGGCTATCATATTGGACAACAGTTTCAATTCAAAAACCAAGAAAAGGGAGATCCTCTCTCCGCAGCCAAGATTAATTACAATTAATCCTCCCCAAACCAACAACTAAACACCCTCTTTCTTATGAAGTGACTCTCAAACAAAAAAACATTCTATAGGTAGAAATGCTATGATTGAAAGTATGAGGTTAGTGACTATACTCAGAAAGACCCCATTAGAATCCTAACTCAGCCGCCTTCCTGCATGCTGTCTGAGCTTCAGTTTTCCCATTTGTAAAAGGGGGATAACAACAGAACCCACACTCACATGAAGCTGTTGTGAGGATTCATGAGATAATGCACAATAGTCTTTAATCTAAGGGCTTGGCAGGTGGTAAATAAATAATGTCAGCCTTTGACTCCTTCATTATTAGTTCAAGAAACAGTTACAGAATACTTATTACATGCCAGGCCTTGTGTCAGTATGACACTCATCCCTAATCTCTCTTCTTTCTGGTAACTTTTCCTACAATGCGAGCATTAAACACAGTGCAAAAGTGTAACTCCACAGTTAACTAAGGTCCTAATTCAACAGTTTTGAAAAGTGGAAAAAAGATTCTATATAAGATTGTGTGTTTAGCATAATTAACCCAAATTTGACCTTTCGATGAAAAAGAAATTTAAACTTGAAAAAAATAAGCTGGACAACTTAGTTGTGAAGACAGCTGCAAATGAACAAAGTTATGGTGATGATTTGTGGGAAGATCTTTCCTACACTGACCATGCTGGTGCAGGCCATTGACTTAATTAAATTCAGTCTTTATTAAAGTATAATTAATGCTGGGCATCAGGAACGGAGAAAGATAAAAATGGGGAACATTAATACCAAAGATATTTTTCACTTTACTTTAGAAAAAATGGTTACTACTCATTTGAGATTATTTCCAGTAACATGTTATTTTGAAAAAATGTCATACCTACTTTAAAAAGCAACCAAGACTAGTACACTGAAATTCCATAAAACTTCATCAAGATTTTTCAAGAGTTAACATTCTATATGGCTGTCTTACTGTTATTATCTATCTATAATCATTTCAGAATAAGGCTTTTCCTCCTTCTTTTAATATGTTTGCTTTAGGTACCAAGCAGTTCTCTTTTCCTGCTTTGCCCTTAACAGTTAAGTAGGATAACTGAAAAGTTAAATATAGTCTTAATTGCTTGCTACTTCAAAAGCTGCTTTAGAAATGCTCAAGTAACTAAATGTCAGGCTTTTTAAATAAAGTACAGTAACGAAACCTAAGGAGTTAGAGACTTAAGTATGGTTTAAGCACCAAATACCAACTAAACAACTGCTGACATCAGTTGTCAGGCTAGAAAGATTAAAAAGGAGAGTAACTTTTTAAAAAGAGAAAGTGAAGACAGAGTATCACAAAGTGGGGGACTGGGGTTCAACTTAAAGTTTCAGAAGGTAGTTCCTCATTCTCTATTACCTTGGAAAACATTCACAGTTGCACTCGTATGCACCATCTACATCCGCCAACCTCACATACTACTTAGGAAAAGGCAAGCCATTTCAGAATAAGTGAACAAAAAACTATGAAAGAAGTGTTACATTTAATCATTCCAAAAAGGAAGAGCAGAAAATGTAATGTGAAATTTTATATTTTAAAAATGGGAAAAAGTTTTCAGGTACATGTACAGGTTTTCATCTGCCTTAGAAGGGGAAAATTGCTTCTTTGAGAATCTTCCATCCTTTCCTAGAACTTGCTCTTTTCATAAAAAGACAGGTAAAAGACTGTAATGCAGACCAAAGAAACTAGCTGAGTTGGTGTTTTTCAACTGGACAATGAACTTCCAACCTAAAGCAAAATAAATAATATTAATAAAACTTTGCCAGCTATTTCACCGAAACTGAAGGAAAAGAATATCTATGACAGGCTCAAAAATTTGCTATTGGGGTATTTATTCTCTTTGATGATAAACAGAACTCACAGAATAGATGGACTTTAATAAGAAAATGAGCCCAAACAGAAAAGATAGTTTATCACACACAAAATCACACACTCAAAAACAAATTTTAGATATGTTTAGTTTACATAAAAATTTAAATGATAAATTAAGTCTTCTGAAAGTTAAATTTCTTAAATTATCTTTTCCTTCAAGGTCCTTCATAATCTCAGTGCCAACTTTTATTAGCAGCTCAATCTTTTGTTTCTACTCTAGGGGAGTACTTTGTGATTTTTTCCCATTTTTAGGAACTTGTTCATAGCTTTTTTTGCCAAGTATATTCTTCTGACTCTGTACTACTACCTAAGTTCAAATCATATCTCTTTCATGAAAGTAACTTTGATAATCACTGGGAAATAGCTCCAGAATGTATTGTCTGTTTACCACTTGGTACCTACCATGCCATTTCTTGTCCTGTCATCTAAATTTTCAGCACACACACAAACACACACTTGTACATGTATGCATTATCTCTATCATCTGTCAAATGAGCAGCGGGAGGGCATGAGATTTTTCTTAAACTTTTTAATGTCTTTCATAGCACCTACAAATGTATCTCTCTCCAGCCAGTTTTCAATTATAGTTTTCACAGATCAATCCATCTACTAGAATATAATCAACCTTTTTCCTTCAAAAACATGTTTTAAATTAAGCTTACACATGCGTTTTCAAAATGAGTTTTGTATCCTTTGACCAATACCTCTCCAACCCACCCCTCCTCCCAGCCTGTAGTAACCACCATTCCTCTTCTATGAGTGGGAAGTTCTTAGATTCTACATATAAGTGATACCATGTGGTATTTGCCTTTCTGTGCCTGGCATATTTCACTTAACATAATGTTCTCTAGGTTCATCTACCTTATCACAAACATTATCATTTCCATCTTTTTAAGGGCTGAATTATATTCCATTGTGTATCTATACCACATTTTTTTTTACCCCTTCATCCACTGATGGACACTTACATGGATTCCATCATTTGCAACACAAACCAGAAAGTTTAAAATGCTCATTGGTTGGAGTACAAAAAAACAGTTTCTAATAATTTCTGGACTAAAACTTTCTCGAGTTAATGCTAACACTTATAATTTTTTATTTTTAGTAAACCCTAATCTATAGATTTTAATGATTTTCAGAAATCTACCCTTTGAAAAACAGTTTTTCTGTGGGATATATTCCAGAAAATGGCTATTCTCATTAGGTTAAATACACTGTCAATGTGCTGAAATTGCTCTGCACTCACACCTATAAAGTTAATAATCAAAGTACTCATTGAATCATCTTACACAAACCCAAGACTAAAATATGTCAGAATTTCCTGCCATTAACACTGCATATTACTTCCTCAGGAAACAATGAAAATATGACACTCATATTAATCAGACTCTATTGCAATCAGATTCCTGAGATACAGACTGCTCAGCATTGTAAGACACTTAGCTCTAGTCAATCACTCACTCAGGTCAACCAGAAACACCAAGAGTCCTTCACGAATGCTGAAGACATAGATGCCACAGTGTCTTGGGCCTGTTCTCATCTGGCAATTTAAACTTTGGATCACCACCATTTTGTTGTGGAAGGGGCTCAGATTTTAGGATCAGAAGAGCTGAGCCTAATTCAAATTCCACTATTTATTGTTGTACAAGTTAGGGCAACTCCTTTGAAACAACTCTCTTTCCTCATCTGAAAAGAAGTGGATAACACTGTCTACCCCAAATAAGATTGTTCCAAGGGTTAAAGTAGTGTGTATAAAAATCTGTATGCTATTAAGCATTTTAGAGATACCAGGTATTCAGCTAGACATAAAAATCAATTTTACTTTAAGATATCCAACAATGGCTAGAAATCCTATGTGCTAGTAATAGTCACTGTCAATTAATATTAAATAGCTGAATTTTTCCTTCAATAATATATAAAATTCCTGTTGAATATTTTCCCTGTCATATCTCACACATTTATATAATATTTTCTAACATCTGTCTATGCATATTCCATTTTCAAAAGTCAGTTATTTCATAACAAGGCAAAATACCTTTTGCATGTAACCCTAAGTCAAAGCTAAATGGCAACTCTGTACAGCTCTTCGGGGGAATATGAGCATTTGAACTTTCAAGGGCAATGCCAAATTCCACAAGATCTTTTTCCTAACAATGAAGGGGATTACTTAATCAGAGCTCATTCATAAAAGATTTACATCAACCTTTTTCTCAAATGGCATTTTCTGTAATTCAGTCTGTCTCAAAGTCCTTTTTGTTTTTTTCATTGTTGTTAATTATTAACAGTTTGAGATCTAAACATAAAGCTATACAACCATAACCACATCAGATTTTTGTGAGCTGTTATATTTTAAAATATGTATTTTCAAAAACATTATTCTGATTTTAATGATGTAGGTGCCTAACAAAAATTTAGATAACAGCATATTTAAATACTGTAAGGACATAGTGGTTTATAAATTTTTACATTATGACAAAGTTATAAATCTTTGTAATTATAATGAACCAATGGAAAATTTGACCCTTTCTAATATTTCCTGATGATGTTCCTACAAACAATGTTTAAATAGAAATAAATAAAACAGTCCTATTGCCATCCATTTCACTCTATCAATAAAAATTCACTGAATACCTACTATATGCCAAGCACTGTTCTAGGTTCCAGAGACTCAGTTAGTAACAAACAAGCAGAGAGTCTCTGCTTTCACAGGGTTTATATGCTGGTGGATAAGACAGGAAACAAATATGTATATATAATTTCAGGAAGTGATTGCTATGAAGAAAAATAAAGAGAGGGACATAGAGAGTGACTGAACGTATAGGTAGAGAGGTCAGAGATGGCATTTCTGAGGAAGTATATCACATACATATATGAAGGAAGAACGCTTCAGGAAGAGGAAATAGCAAATGTCCTTACATTTGTTAAGGCCCTGATGTGAAAACAAGCTAGGATATTGGGTAAAACACAAAAACATAATGAAGACTGGTACACTTCAAGGGGAATGAGTAAAAAGGAAAATAGTAGGAAATGAAGTCAGAGAACTTGTAATCCACGATAAAGTTTGTTACAGGAAGCCACTGGAAAGTTATGAGTAAGAAGACAACATGAAACGACTTACCTTTAAAGAATTGCTCTGGTTGCTATGAGGATAATGAACTACATGAGGACAAAAGAGAAAACAGGGATGTCGGGAAACTACTGCAGTATTCCAGGCAAGAGAGGATGGTGGTTATGACTGGGGTGGTAGAGTGCAAAGGTAGAGACCTAAGAAATGAGCAGGCTCCTACTATATTTCAAAAGTTAAAATGGCAAGGACTGCTGATAGATTGAATGAGTGATGTGAAGGAAAGAGAAGAGTCAAAGGTGCTTCTTGCTGAAGCACCTGAGTACTATGTGAATGGTGGAGTCATTTACAGAGGTAAAGAACACTTGCGAAAGAGTTGTTTTCACGATAAAAATCAAGAATCCTGACTTAGAGGTGGTAAGTTTGATCTACCTATTACACAAAGTGGAGGCATTTAAACATATGAATCTGAACCATTAAATTGAATTAGTTCACCTAAGAAATAAGAACAGAAAGGAAGAGATCTGAGAACTGAGCCCTGTGGCTCTGTAATATTTACAAGTAGGGAAGAAAAAGAGGAGACAGAAAAGAAGGCTAAGGAAGGGTAGCCAGGCACATAACTGAGCTGACTTTATGAATATGAAGCTACTGCTCTCTGCTCTAGATTTCTCCATAGTGAATTGAAGACCCCCAGAGCACAAGCAATCTACCTCTGTATTTTTCATGTTTTCACAAGAAACTGAAACCCAGGAAAATCAACTAGCTGATGCAAAGTCATGCTACAGAATTAGCATAACCATAACTAGAACCTAAGTCTGCTAATTTAAAAACACTTTATCACTTTGTCATAAAGGAGTACCTAAAGATTAACTAGAGCAACAACAGAATAATAGTTTTTAGTTTTATTTACTTCCAAAGATTTGCTAACTTAACACCATGATTGTAAATGAACCTAAAGAACTGTTTGAAAACCAAACACCATATGTTCTCACTCACAAGTGGGAGCTGAACGATGAGAACTCATGGACACATTGGGTGGAACAACACACACTGGATCCCGTCAGTGGTGGGTGGTCGGGGCATAGGCAGAGGGAGAGCATCAGGAAGAATAGCTAATGGATGCTGTGCTTAATACCTAGGTGACGGGTTGATCTGTGCAGCAACCCATCATGGTAAATGTTTACCTATGTAACAAAGCTGTGCATCCTGCACATGTACCCCAGAACTCAAAATAAAAGCTGAAGAGAAAAACAAAAAGAACTGTTTTACATTAGCTCCTAGATCAGTGACTAGAACATTTTAGATGCTCAATATTTACCCACTGAAGACATGAACATACTATATTTTTGTCCCATCAAAACAAAATAGTTTATCTCGCATTTTTGAAATTTAGTACGTATTTTAAAACCTAAAGTAAAACCATAAATCCCATTATTATCAAATATCTAGGTCTCAAAATTCAGAAGAAAAAGGAAAATGTTTAAATACGGTCTTTATTAAATAAAAAACAAGCAAACCAGCATAGAACAGTAAAAAGTACTCACTTTGTTACCTGATAATCACTACAATTTACTGTGTATGCAAAAAGATCTCTGAAAATTTTTATATATGTGTAATTAACAGTAAATATAACAAAGAACAAATTTATTATTATGAAAATGAATGCACATTAAAATAAATGAAGAAGAAAAACAAAACCACAGAAGACATTCCAGCAAATTTTGTCAAGCCTACATGAATATAATTGATGTTGTTACTGTTATTTCTTTTTTCTTTTTTTTTTTTTTTGAGATGGAGTCTCGCTCTCTCCACCAGGCTGGAGTGCGGGTGGCGCTATCTCGGCTCACTGCAAGCTCCGCCTCCCGGGTTCCCGCCATTCTCCTGCCTCAGCCTCCCGAGTAGCTTGGACTACAGGCGCCCGCCACGGCGCCCGGCTAACTTTTTTTTTTGTATTTTTTTTTTAGTAGAGATGGGGTTTCACCATGGTCTCGATCTCCTGACCTTGTGATATGCCCGCCTCAGCCTCCCAAAGTGCTGGGATTACAGGCGTGAGCCACCCACCGCGCCCGGCCTGTTACTGTTATTTCTAAATGAAGTTTAAAAAAAATTGTAGCCAAGTCATATATAAAACTGTGTAGCAAGTGATTAATATTTAAGATACTTTTTTTCCAAGATCATATTCTTATACACAATTAAAGAACTGTAAGCATGGCAAATGATGATAAGTTACTTTCTATATATGCAGAACCTATTAAAATGGATTAAGGTGCTGTCAACTTTGACTATTCTTTTTTTTTTTTTTTTTCAGATGGAGTCTCATTCTGTCACCCAGGCTGGAGTGCAGTGGTGCGATCTCAGCTCCCTGTAACCTCCCCTCCTGGGTTCAAGTGATTCTCCTGCCTCAGCCTCCCGAGTAGCTGGGACTACAGGTGTGCATCACCACATCAATTAATTTTTAGTAGAGACGGGGTTTCACCTTGTTGGACAGGTTGGTCTTGGACTCCTGACCTCAGGTGATTCGCCCGCCTCAGCCTCCCACAGTGCTGGGATTACAGGCGTGAGCCACCATGCCCAGCCAACTTTGACTATTCTTAACTACAAATAGATCGACAGCATCACATGACTGATTCTGAAAATCTTAACTACCTGACAACTAGAGGTTTCCTTATGAAGATCTATTTTTGCTTCATGAAATATAATCTGGATTTATAATAAACAACACACATTCTTATTTTTTGTTAAGTGGTTTCTAAAAATCACTATCTTCCAGCTTGAAGTGTACATCTGCAGATATAGTCAGCCCTCACAGTGGGGTTCAGCATCTGCAGATTCAACCAACTGCAGATTGAAAATGTAGTTAGGCCTACAATGATTGCATCCTTACTCAACATGTATAGACTTTTGTTTCTTGTCATCATTCCCTATACAGTACAGTACAATAACGATTTACATAGTATTTACATTTTATTAGGTATTTTAAGGAATCTAGAGATGATTTAAAGTACATGGAAGGGTGTGTGTAGGATATATGCAAATACTATACTATTGTACATAAGGGACTTGAGCATCCCCAGATTTTGGTATGTCCTGGGGTCCTGGAACCAATCCCCTGCAGATACCAAGGACAGATTGTACTTTCTGTCAATTAAGATAACATTATGATGACTTGGAACACTTTTCAAAAATAGAAGAGGAACTAGTAAAAAATTTTAGATCATACCAGGATCAGCAAATAAAAAATCAATAATTTACTCACTATCACCTATATGTCTTGAGAAAATGATATTGTGCTTGTGGTAAAACATTGCGTTCTTTCACATACACAGGCCATGTTGCAGATTCAATATTACACTGAGAGCACTTACAGTTGATAACTGACACACCTCCCAAGGCCTTCCCTCTCAGAAGACATTATAATTTAAAAAACGACACTAGCTTCTGAAAGACATCAAGACACCAACATTTTCATCTGCATGACACATGGCAGCCTAAGGTTTTGTAATCCAAGGCAATGTACATAAGTGTGACTTTACATTCTTACACCAAGTTGGCTGAAAATAGACTCCATTCATATCTGTTTATATTCTAAGATAAGTGCTTTCTTCAACAAGTAAGAACAGGAATACACACTGCATAAAATCCTATTATTCATCAGAGGAACTGAATGAGTCAGAGGTAGGAACAGCAATCACTGGACATTAAGTATCCAATGTTCTAATTCAGACAAGTGCCTTAAACTAATGACATCCATTAAATTGAGTCTTCTGATAAACAGCAGTGGACAGCACAAAAAGAATAAATTAGTTGACAGGCAAGATCTTCTTTTTTATTAAATTTTATTTCCATAGGTTATTGGGGAACAGGTGGTATGTGGCTACATGAGTAGGTTCTTTAGTGGTGATTTGTGAGATTTTGGTGCACCCATCACCTGAGCAGTATACACTGCAACTAATTTGTGGTCTTTTATCCCTCACACCCTTCCCACTTTCTCCCCGTGAGTTCCCAAAGCCCACTGTGTCTTTCTTTCTTATGCCTTTGCATCCTCATAGCTTAGCTCCCACATATGAGTGAGACATAACATGTTTGGTTTTCAGTTCCTGAGATACTTCACTTAGAATAATAGTCTCCAATCTTATCCAGGTCACTGCAAGTGCCATTAATTCATTCCTTTTTATGGTGGAGTAGTATTCCATCACACACACACACACATAGATATATCTCACAGTTTCTTTTTCCGCTCATTTATTGATGGGCATTTGGGTTGGTTCCACATTTTTGCCACTGCAAATTGTGCTGCTATAAACATGTGTGTGCAAGTATCTTTTTCATATGATGACTTCATTTCCTCTGGGTAGATACCCAGTAGTGGGATTGCTGGATCAAGTGATAGTTCTAATTTTAGTTGTTTAAGGAATCGCCACAGTTTTCCATAGTGGTTGTACTAGTTTACATTCCTACCAGCAGTGTATAAGTGTTCCCTCCTCGCCACATCCACACCAATATCTATTATTTTTTCATTTTTTGATTATGGCCATTCTTGCAGGAGTAAGGTGGTATTGCATTGTGGTTTTGATTAGCATTTCCCTGATCACTAGCATTTTGATTAGCATTTCCCCGATCATTGGTGATATTGAGCATTTTTTTCATATGTTTGTTGGCCATTTATATATCCTCTTTTGGTAATTGTCTATTCATGACCTTAGCCTACTTTTTGATGGGATTGTTTGTTTTTTCTTGCTAATTTGTTTGACTTCATTGTAGATTCTGGATATTAGTCCTTTGTCACATGTACAAATTGTGAAGATTTTCTCCCACTCTGTGGGTTGTCTGTTTACTCTGCTGACTGTTGCTTTTGCTGTGTAAAAGCTCTTTAGTTTAATTAAGTCCCAGCTATTTATCTTTGTTTTCATTGTGCTTGCTTTTAGGTTCTTGGTCATGAAATCCTTGCCTAAGCCAATGTCTAGAAGGGGTTTTCCAATGTTGTCTTCTATAATTTTTATAGTTTCAGGTCTTAGATTTAAGTTCTTGATCCATCTTGAGTTGATTTTTGTATAAGGTGAGAAATGAGGATCCAGTTTCATTTTCCTACATGTGGCTTGCCAATTATTCCTGTACCATTTGTTGAATAGGGTATCCTTTCCACACTTCATGTTTTTGTTTGCTTTATTGAAGATCAGTTGGCTGTAAGTAATAGGGGTTTATTTCTGGGTTCTTTATTCTATTCCATTGGTCTATGTGCTTATCTTTATGCCAGTACCATGCTATTTTGGTGACTATGGCCTTATAGCATAGTTTGAAATCAGGCAAAGTTTTATAGCTAAGGATACAGAGACTTGCCTGTCACATAAAACTCGGGAAAGCCCTGCCAAACAAGCAGAAGTAAAACAAAAGTGTATTGAGTTTTAATAAAACTCCAAAAGAGCTACTATCTGTCTAAATTTCCGACTGGACAGAGATAACTAGCCCCTATCTGCCAAGTAGAGGTGGTATCCTTACTGATGGAAGATAACATTTAGGGTACCTATAGTTCTTTTTATTAAAAAATGTTAGAATTGCAATAAAGGGTTGCTAGAGACAAAGAGGCAGAAAAATATGACCCAACAATCAAGAAAAAAAAAAAAAAAAAAGCAGAACCAGAAATATTGGCTCACAAATAAGAACTTTAAAACAACTAAGATTAATATGTTTTTTTTAAAAGAGTAGAAAATTGGGGAAAATGAATTAAAAGATGGATAGTTTCACAAAAAAAAAAAAAAAAAAAGAAGAAGAAGAATTAAATAAATATCCTAGAACTGGAAAATACAGTATCTGAAATTAGGAACTCCATGAATGGGTTTAACAGCAGACTAGAAGAAACATGTGCGACACGGTCAAAGGGTTTAATATATGTTTAGTTGGAGTACAAGAAAGAGAGAAAAGATAAAATAGACACAACATCTGATGAGATAATAGCAAAGCAGTCTCCTCAAACTAATAAAAGGCATTAACTTGCAAAAAAGCTCAGTGAACCCCCAAATAGGATGAATGCAAAGAAAAATATACCTAGGCACATGTTAGTTAAACTGTTAAAATCTAAAGGCAAAGATAAAAATCTTAAGAGTGGTGAAAGAAGAGGCACATTGATTTAAAAATATAATGGCAATAATAAGATAGACAACGGAGTTTCAAGAGGAACTATGGATGCAAGAGTCCATGGCATGACACAAATGATAAAAGTATGCTAAGCTAGAATTACATACCTAGTGAAAAGAGCCTTTAAAAATTTAAAATAAGAACACTTTCAGACACACAAAAATGTAAAGAATTTGTTTTTAGTAGATCTTCACTATAAGAAAAACCCACTTTGGGAGGCTGAGGTGGGTGGACCACGAGGTCAGGAGATCGAGACCATCCTGCCTAACATGGTGAAACCCCGTCTCTATTAAAAATACAAAAAATTAGCCAGGTGTGGTGGCAAGCACCTCTAGTCCCAGCTACTCAGGAGGCTGAGGTAGGAGAATGGCATGAACCCAGGAGGCGGAGTTTGCAGAGAGCAGAGATCACGCCACTGCACTCCAGCCTGGGCACAGAGCAAGACTCCGTCTCAAAAATTAAAAAACAAAAACACAAAAAAAAAAAACCAAAGAAGTTTTTAAAACTAAAAGAAAAGGGGATCCCAGATGAAAGGGTAGATGTTTAGGAAGAAATAAAGGGCACTCAAAATAATAAATATGTAAATAAGGGGAATGTTGATGCTTAAAACAATTTTTAAACAATAATTACAAAGTCTTGTGAGTTAATACACAAAGGTATAACTATATGATAACAATGGTTTAAAAAGACAAAAGAGAAAGTAAATGAAATTAAAGTGATGTAAAGTTCCTGCACGGTTTGGGAAATGGTAAAAGCACCAACAGTAAGGTAGATTGTAATAAGTCACAGATGCCTATGGAAATAAAGTGTGGCTACTGAAAAGTTAACAGAGGAGAAAAAAATAGAATGAAAAACATTTAATCCAAAATAAGTCAAAAAGAGGAGAAAAAAAAACAAAGAATATGTAGGATAAATAGAAAACAAATACAAAAAAGTAAAAATTAAAATATATCACTAATAGTATTAAATGTAAATGGGGTTGGTGTGGTGGCTCACGCATGTAATCCCAGCACTTTGGGAGACTGAGGTGGGCAGATCACTTGAGATCAGAAGTTCGAGACCAGCCTAGCCAACACAGTGAAACCCCATCTCTACTAAAAATATAAAAATTAGCCGGGTGTGGTGGTGGGCGCCTATAATCCCAGTTACTCGGGAGGCTGAGGCAGGCGAATTGCCTGAACCTGGAAGGCAGAGATTGCAGAGAGCCAAGACTGTGCCAATGCACTCCAGCAAAGACAACAGAGTAAAACTCCATCTCAAAAAAAAAAAAAAAAAAAAAAGTAAATGGACTCCATACTCCACCTAAAAGGCAGAGACTATAGGACTGGATTAAAAATAAAAACCAATGAACCAACTATATGCTCTTTATAAAAGACATGTTTTAAATATAAGAAAACTAAAACGATTTAAAAAGACATTACACAAACACTAACCACATAACCTTGGGTAGTTATATTATATTAGACAAAACAAGGATTCCACTTTCAGTAATGACAGAATAGACTGTATTGGACCAACACTCCGACAGGTAACAATTACACTCTGGAAAAAACATGATAAACAATAATCGGAAGGCAGTGGATAGCTACCAAAAGCAAGCAGAAACTGGAGAGTCAACATGTGGAAGAAAGATACAGCTCTGAGTAAATTTCCCACTTTTATGGCTTTTTCACTGAGGACAAATTTACAGCTGGAGTACTAAGAAAAACAGACAGAATTAAGTGGAGAAATAGACAAACCTACAATCATAGTGAAGGTTTTAATATTCCTTTCTCAGTAACTAGTAGAACAACCACAGGAAAAAAAATCAACTAGCAAATATATAAAAAAATCTGAACAACACTATAACCATTTTACCAAATCGATATTTATAAAACCTTACTTCCATTCCAGCAACTAGAGAATACACATGTAAATCACCCATATGCTGGTCCAAAACAAATCTCAATAAATTTCCAAAGATTTAATTTCCAAAGCGTTTGCTATATAACCACATGGAATTAAATTATAAATCAACAATGATAATTATAGTAGATATTACAGCAATTCTCAAACATTAATAAATATCAAAGTAGACTTTTAGGTAAAAACATTTTAGAGACTAAGAGGGAAATAATATTCAAAGGACCAGGCAACTTTCACAATTTTTAGAACCGATATCTGATGAACCCTCTAGTTCAAACTATAAATTATTAGGAAATACAGGAGAATGTGATTAATGACATCTTGAAAATACGATCAACAAAATGCAAATGATAGAATCCTCTTCAGAACAAATGATTATCTTTTTTCAACAAATATATAGCAAGGAAAAATATGAAGAGAAAACTATTGATTAAATAAATTAAGAGACATGGCCATCTTTTGCCATATAGAACTTAAGCAGATCCTGATTCAGATAAACTGTAAAAAAAAAAAAAAAAAGACACTATAGGGAAATGTAGATACTTGACAGGATACTGAATAATATTAAAGATTTATTTAATAACAGTGTTGTGGTAGGTTTGTAGAGTGTCTTTTTAGAGATACACCCTAAGATACTCATAGATAAAATGGGATGAAAAGATATGGGGTTAGGTATTTGCTTCAAAATAATATAGGGATGGGGTAGCAAGTGGTTTGGTGGTTGATGAAACAATATTGGTCATGAGTCGATAACTGCACAAACTAGGTGGTGGATTTCACTAGAACTCATTCTACATTCTCTCCACTGGTGTTTATGGATAAAATTCTCCATTACGAAAGTTTTTTTTAACAAATGAAAAGGCTTATCACCACAGTGCCATGAATTATTATATACGACATGAGTTATGAAAGGTGGCTTTGTTCCAAAAATATAAATAAATATATACAAGTATGTTTGTTCTACAAGTACATCTCAACACTGTTTCATCAACACTTGGCATTTGATGATTCTTTGGAAAAGAATTTGTTGAATGAATACATAGGAGAAAACAGTTACTTCAAGGTTATATGTTTATGTGTGTGTGCATGTGTGTGTAATTTCCCTGATTACTAATGACACTGAGTACTTCCTCATGTGTTTTTAATATTTGGATTTCCTTTTGGGCAAAAAGGCTATGTATGTAACTAAGCAAAAAGCAATAGCAACTTAAAATATTTTTTCAGGTGTGCTAGATAGACGCTATTGTCAATTATGTGGGTTGCAAATGTATTTTTTCTTACTCTGCACCTTTCTATTCTCTTAATGTTGTGTACTGATGGATTAAAGACACCTTACTTTTAATGTAGTCAAATACTTAAATGTTTTCCATTTTAATTATTTTTTGTTTCTTGTTTTAGAAAATAATCCCTGCTCTGAGATCATGAAACAATGCCCTTATATTTATTTTTAAAGCTATCTTACTTTGTTTTTTACATTTAGTACTATGAGTCATCTGAAATTGTTTTTGACTATGGTGTTATGTAAGGGTCAAATTTTATTTTTTCTTCAGATGAATATCTACTTATTCCCTTATAATTAATTGAAAAAATTCATTTTTCTTAATACCTGCAATGTCCCCTTTCATAAATATGTCACCTTACATGTATAAGTCTATTTTGAAGTACCATTCTGTTCTGGTCATCTTACTTTATCTTTGTGCCCATACCACACTGCTTTAGTAACTGTAAAGTATAACACATCCTGCCACTTATTCTTCATTATGTACAACTGTCATGACTATTGCTATCCTTTGTAATCCATATACATTTTAGAATCACATTATAAATTTCTTTATAAAAGCTAATATGATTTTGAATCAGTTTGTATACAAATCCATTTGAGGAAAACTGGTATTTTGACACTATCGAATAATTCAATCATGAACAATTTGATCTTCATAATTATTTAGGTCTTTCTGAAAAATATTTTCTCATTTTACATTTAAAGTTTTACAATTTTCTTCATAGAGGTTTCTACGCCTTTATATTTATTCCTAAGGATTCTTTATTTTTGATGTTATAATCTTTAAAAAATTTTATTTTCTTACTGGTTAATGTGGGAATATAGAAATACAGTTAGTTTTGTATATTGATTTTTGTATCCAATAACCATCCTAAGCACTGTTTAAATTTATAACTCATCAGTGGGCCACCTTGTATTTACTGCATACACAATAATACCATCTGTTAACACAAAGTTTTATTTCTTCCTTTGCAATCCTTATCCATTTTCCTTTTCTTGTCTTAGTATACTGTCTTGAATCTCCATATAATGATGAACCAAAGTGGTAATAACAGGCATTCTTGTCTCATTTCTGATTTCAAAAAGGAAATTTTAAATATTTTACTTTAAGTATAATATTTGCTATACATTTTTTGTAGATATTCTTTTTGAAATTAAATAAGTTCCCTTCCATTCTTACTTTATAACAAGTTTTTTTCATAAATGAATGCTGCTTTTGGTTTGTCAGGTTTTTTCTTTCTAGTCATCTATGGAGATGGCTTTTCTACTTATTCTGATGATATGGTAAATTAATTTATTTTTTAATATTAAAACATGCATTCCTTAGATAGACCCCATTTGGTCATATTATATTTTCCTTTTTATTTATCACTTGATTCTCATAACTTTTGCCCCCCTCAGGATATTTAAAACTATGTTCAAAAGTAAGCTTATCCTGTAATTTTTCATTCTTGTATTATTCTTGCTGGGTTTTGGTATCAAGCTTGTGCTGGTCTCACATCATGAATTGGGAAATACACCCTCTTTTACTTTCTCTGGAGTAGTTTGTGTAAAAATGAAGTGTTTCTTCTTTAAATGTTTTTAAACTTGCCACTAAAACCAAACAGATCTATCATTTCTTTGGTAGAAAGCTTTAAATTGTGTATTCAATTTCTCTTATATTAACTCAATTTTTGATTTTTTTCTTGTATATGTTTCTTAAAGTTGTATCTTTCTAGGAATTTGTTAATTTCTCCAAAAACTGTCAAGTTTATTGGCAAAGTTGATCATAATGAACACTTACTTTTCAAAAAAATGTATAAACCGTTTTATCTGGTCTCAGAAACTTACTTTGCCTTCTCATTAAAAACCACAATCATAGAAATAGAAACAACTTCAAATAGCCCAGTAGGTTCGGCAATCTGTATTTAAAATTATCTAAGAAAGATGGCTGTCTGGAATTAAAGCTCTCTAGAGCTGAAATCACTACTTCTTTCTTTGGTAGTTTGTTTCAGTTCAAGTTCATTCATTTATTAAGCAAAGTTGCAAGATACAAAGATGAGAGTCCTTGCTGTCAAGATACTTGCTGCCTGTAGGAAGAGATGTTGTAATAAAGAAACAAACATAATCTCATGAGATAAATACTACTGTGTGCATGATACAGACAAAGACAGGATGCCATGAAAACTGAGAGGAGAAGTATTCTTACTCTTGTTTTAGAATTGGACTTTCTGTGTTGGCAAGAATTGTGGAGTAGTAAAAGTTGAGGAAGCAGAGGGATGCAGAGATAACATCCCAAATGGATGTATATATCACACCTAGGACATATAGAGTGAATTAAGTGTATGTTGGGGTGGCATCAACAGCTTTTAAGTGATCTAATTTGCATTTGAGAAAGTCGGAAATAAGGAAAACTTTCAGGCACTCATAGATGTGTAACTTCAGTAATTTAGAATTAGCTAAAAGAAATATAATCCTATTACCAATATGAAAACCTGTAATCTATAGAAGTTTAAAAATGAAAATTAAAAGGCTTGAGATAACAAGCTGCTTCTCCTAGATAAGTAACAGAGATAAGAGATAAGTAACTTGACATAACAAGTCAGTTTCTCCTAGATAAGTAACAGAGATAAGAAAGAAAAGGAGTACAGTCAAACATTTCAGTTTCTATACCTATAACAAGATGGCCCACATTCAGGCCGGTCATCAGTCTCATCTTGGCCCACGATTTGTACACCTCCATAATCACTATCACCGGGATGGCTAAAATGTTGAAAATGAACAGGATTCTTCCTAGGAGGGCGACAAATATACTGTCAGAAAAAATAAATAGGATATTCTAGATTTTTAGTGGATATAGCAGGAAACCAGGCAATCCACATCTGACTATTCCTGAACATAAACCAACATGCTACATTGATGACATAAGCACAGATTACATCAACATGCTAAATTGATGACATAAAGTTGATGACATCAACTCAGTACAGGACTCTCACAATAACATAAGACATTTCTGGTGTCATGTGATAAGCCATGAATATCAATAGACAACTTGCAAACAGTACTATATATATGACACATATGTATGTAAGCATATAACAAATATCATAAACATATATAGCTTTTCAAAACTTTTAATAAAATGAACACATACATTGTACCCTTGCTAAGATAAAAAACAGAACATTGGCCCGGCATGGTGGCTCAAGCCTGTAATCCCAGCACTTTGGGAGGCCGAGACGGGCGGATCACGAGGTCAGGAGATCGAGACCATCCTGGCTAACATGGTGAAACCCCGTCTCTACTAAAAAAAAAATACAAAAAACTAGCCGGGTGTGGTGGCGGGCACCTGTAGTCCCAGCTACACGGGAGGCTGAGGCAGGAGAATGGCGTAAACCTGGGAGGCGGAGCTTGCAGTGAGCTGAGATCTGGCCACTGCACCCCAGCCTGGGTGACAGAGTGAGACTCCGTCTCAAAAAAAAAAAAAAAAACCAGAACATTTCCAACATCCTAGAAAGGTCCCATGTGCCCTCTTCCAATCACTAAATCCATTTTAGTACCCAAAGGTAACTATCCTAACTTCTAAAAGTGTGTTTCAAACTTTTCGGTCTCAAGACTCCTTTATAAAAAAAAAAAGATTAAAACTCCAGAGAGCTTTTGTTTATATAGGATATTTACCCTATTAGAAATTATAAATGAGAAATTGAAAAAGTACATTTATTGACTTAAATAGAACAATAATAAACCCTTTACATACTATCATAACATGTCTTAACATAAATATTAACTTCCAAGAAAAAATTCTTGTTTTATACTATGGCAATTTCTTTAATCTCTACTTTAGAGAAGGCATTTGGCTTCTCATGCCTGCTTCTGCATTCAATCATTAACAACAACACATAATGTGTGGCCTCTGGGAAACTCCACTGTACACATGTGAGAGAGTGAATGACAGTAAAAAAAGGCATTCACAAAAAGTCACAATATTATTATGAAAATACTTTTGGGTCAGGTGTGGTGGCTCACACCTGTAATCCTAGCACTTTGGGAGGCTGAGGCAGGCAGATCACTTGAAGTCAGTAGTTCAAGACCAGCCTGCCCAGCATGGTGAAACCCCATCTCTACTAAAAATACAACTAGCCATGCTTGGTGGCCCACGTCTGTAGTCCCAGCTACTCAGGAGGCTCAGGCAGGAGAACTGCTTGAACCCAGGAGGCAGAGGTTGCAGCGAGCCAGGATTGTGCCACTGCACTCCAGCCTGGGTGACAGAGCAAGATTCCATCTCAAAAATAAATAAATAAATAAATAAAATACAATTGACCTAACAGATTTCTTAAACGTGTTCTGGGGACATCCAGGGATCTCTGGATCATATTTTAAGAAGTGATATTATAAAACAACAGATCAGTATTGTCTGACTTTGAACTTAAATGAAAATATATACTAGTATGTACTTCTTTGAACCAGCCCTTTTATGTTTATATGATTAATTCATGTTGTTACATGTAGCAGTAAGTACGTTTTCAATACCATGCAGTAATAGCATCACCCATTTGATGATGGTATTATAATTTATCCATTTTACTACCGATAAACTTTAGGGTTGATTTCAGGTATTGACTTTTATGAATAATACTGCAATGAGCATTCTAGTATAAGCCTTTTGATGCACATCTATATGCATTTTCCTGGGGATATAGTTAAGAATGGTCACAGGGTACGTATATGCTCAGGTTTGATAAATACTGCCAAATTGCCAAAATGACTGTATTAATTTTCACTCCCAGTAGAAGGTTATTAGAGCTCCAGTTTTTCAACAACCTCACCAACATTTAGCACTGTTAGGTTGTGGTTTTTTTTTTTCTTGTGGCAGTATTTACAGCAGAGATTGGCAAACTATGAACAGCAGGCCAAATCTGGCCCACTGCTTTTTATAAACTGTGCTAAGAATATATATATAACATAAAATTTACCATCTTAACAATTTCTATGTGCACAGTTCAGTAATGTTAAGTAGATTCACATTGTTGTGCAACCAATCCCTAGAATATTTTCATCTTGCAAAACTGAAAACTCTATACCCATTAAACAACAACTTCGCAGTCCTCCTCTTCTCCCCTGGAATCCACCATTCTGATTTCTGTTTCTCCCCACAGCCACTGGTAACTGCCATTCTAATTTCTGTTTTTATGAATCTAACCACTCTAGATACCTGCTACAGGTAGAATTATGAAGTATTTATCTTTTTGTGACTGGTTTATTTCACTTAGCATAATGTCCTCAAGGTTCATACACATAGGAGCATGTGTCAGAATTTCCCTTCCTTTTAAGGCTGAATAATATTCCATGGTATGTATATACCAAATTTTCTTTATTCCTTCAATAATTGATGGACCTGTGGGTTCCTTCTACCTCCTGGGTATTGTGAACATAGTGCTGCTATCAACTCTTTGAGATTCTGCTTTCAATTCCTATGGATATAGACCCAGAAGTGGAACTGCTACATCATATATTAATTCTATTTTTAATTTTTTGAGGAACTACCATACTATTTCCCACAGGGGCTACACCAATTTACATTCCCACCAACAATGCACAAAGGTTCCAATTTTTCCACATCTACACCAACAATTGTTACTTGTGTTTCATTTTGTTTTTGAAAGTAGCCACCCTAATAGGTGTGAGGTGATATCTCAATGTGGTTATGGTCTGCATTTCCCTAATGTTTAGTGATGTTGAGCATTTTTTAATATGCTTGTTGGTCATTTGTACATTATCTTTAGAGAAATATCTATTTAAGTTCTTTCCCCAATTTCAAATTGGGTAATTTTTTTTTGGTTGTTTAGTTATAGTTCTTTATGTATTCTAGACATTAATCCTTATCAGATATAATTTGCAAATATTTTATCCCATTCCATAGTTGTTATTTCACTCTGTGTTGATTTTGTCCTTTCATGTACAGAAGTTTTTAACTTTAAAAAGTCCAATTTGTCTATTTTTGCTTTTGTTGTCTGTGTTTTGGTGTCATATCCAAGAAATCTTTGTCAAATCCAATGTCATGAAGCTTCTCCCCTAATTTATTCTAAAAGTCTTATAGTTTTAGATGTTTATAGTTTTATATTTTAGATTATTTGATCCATTTTAAGTTATATTTTGAAAACAGGTGTAAGGCAAGCAGACAACTTCATTCTTTTGCATGTGAATATGCAGTTTTCTGAGCTCTCTTTGTTGAAAAAACATCTGTCCTTTCCTCTTTGATTTGTCTTGAGACCACTGTTGAAAAATTATTTAACCATATATGTGAGGATTTATTTATAGGCTCTCTAGTCTATTCCATTTGTCTACATGTCTATCTTTATGCCAGTACCACACTGTTTGGATTACTGTAGCTTTGTAATACATTTTAAAATCAGGAAGTGTGAGGCCTCCAACTTTGACCATCTTCAAGATTATTTTGGCTACTTGAGATTCCTTGAGATTCTACATTATTTTAGAATAATTTTTTTCTATTTCTGAAAAAAAAAATACCACTAGGATTTTGATAGAGACTGCATTAAATACTACCTTGAGTAGTAGTATTAACATCTTCACTGCCTGTGCTGTCTATGGCTGCTTGGACACTATGACAGCATAATTAAGCAGTGGCAACAAAGACTGTATGGCCCAAGAAGCCAAAAATATTTACTATCTGGCACTTTTAAAAGTTTGACAACCACTGATCTGTAGTAGTATTTTTTAAAATGTGTTTCCCTAAATGACTAACAAGCATTAAACCTTTCTTGTATGCTTATTGGCCATTTCACTATTCTCTTTTGTGCAATGCCTTTTGCTCATTTTTTTTTCTTAACTGAGTTGTCATTTTCTTATTGGTTGCTAG
The DNA here is from genome assembly GCF_002776525.5 of Piliocolobus tephrosceles. Classification (NCBI taxonomy): domain Eukaryota; kingdom Metazoa; phylum Chordata; class Mammalia; order Primates; family Cercopithecidae; genus Piliocolobus; species Piliocolobus tephrosceles. The sequence continues at coordinate 69,166,310 of NC_045448.1, read as the reverse complement.
TTATTTATTTTGGATACAAGTCATTTGACATATGTATAACAAATATCCTCATCTACTTGGTGCCTTGCCTTTTCACCCTTCTAATGCTATATTTAAATATAACATAAAGGGTAATTTTAATTTTAATTTTGTGCAACTGATCAACTGGATAACATGATTATGATTACTTCATTTTATAACATGCTTAAGAAATCTCTGCCCAATGTCATGAATATATTCTACGTTATCCTCTGCTACCTTTACTTTATATGTTTCACAAAAATCTATCTGAGATTTATTTTGTGATAGGTACAAGGCAGGAGTTAAGATTCATTCTCTTTTCATATGAATATCCAATTACCAAACACCACTCACTGGAAGTTCATGTTTAACCCACAGATCTTCAGTGGTACCTTTGTCATACACACAGACATATAGGTTTGGTTTTGAACTCTTTAATCTTTTGTACTGATTACTGTTTATCCTTGCACCAATATTAAACTGCATTATATATGGTAGCTTTATAATAAGGCTTTCTATCTGGTCATGTAAGTCTTTCAAGTTTGCACTTGAAGATTGTATTCAGAGTTCTAGGTCCTTTGCAATTCCTCTACAAAGTCACCTTGTCAACTTATACACATACACACACATACACACACATACACACGCATGCACATACACACACCCTACTGGGATTTTGATAAAGACTGCTTTAAACTTACAAAGCGATTTTGAGGAAATGTATATCTTTACAACATTGATTCTTGCAACTCATATACCCTTCCTCCCCATTAATTAAAGCCTCGTTTAATTTCACCATAATGTTACCAAATATGTCTTTCAGATCTTTTGTTAGATTTAGTTCTAGGTGTCTAAGGTTTTGGTACTATTGTAAATGTTCCCATTTTAATTTTTCTAATATTTATTATTAGGATATAGAAATAAATTTATTTTTGAATGTTCATTTTGAATCAAATGACTATGCTAACTTCATTTACTAATTCAGATTATCTTAAGATTATTCTGAATCTTCTCTTACTCCATGCTCATGGATAGGAAGAATCAATATCGTGAAAATGGCCATACTGCCCACAGTAACTTATAGATTCAATTATTCCCATCAAGCTACTATTGACTTTCTTAACAGAATTAGAAAAAACTACTTTAAATTTCATATGGAACCAAAAAAGAGCCTGCATAGCCAAGAATCTAAGCAAAAGGAATGACACTGGAGGCATCATGCTACCTGACTTCAAACTATACTACAAGGCTACAGTAACCAAAACAGCATGCTACTGGTACCAAAACAGATACACAGATCAATGAAACATAACAGAGGCCTCAATAATAACGCCACACATCTACAATCATCTGATCTTTGACAAACCTGACAAAAACAAGAAATGGGGAAAGGATTCCCTACTTAATAAATGGTGTCAGGAAAACTGGCTAGCCATATGCAGAAAACTGAAACTGGATCCCTTCCTTATACCATACAGAAAAATTAACTCAAGATGGATTAAAGACTTAAATGTAAGACCTAAAACCATAAAAACCATAGAAGAAAATCTAGGCAATACCATTCAGGACACAGGCATGGGCAAAGACTTCATGACTAAATTCCAAAAGCAATGGCAACAAAAGCCAAAATTGACAAATGGGATCTAAATAAACTAAAGAGCTTCTGCACAGCAAAAGAAATTATCATCAGAGTGAACAGGCAACCTACAGAATGGGAGGAAAGTTTTGCAATCTATGGATCTGACAAAGGGCTAATATCCAGAATCTACAAGGAACTTAACAAATTTGCCAGGAAAAAAAAAATACAACCCCATCAAAAAGTGGGCAAAGGATGTGAACAGATAATTCTCAAAAGAAGATATTTATGTGGCCAAGAAACATATGAAAAAAAGCTCAACATCACTGGTCATTAGAGAAATGCAAATCAAAATCACAATGAGATACCATCTCATGCCAGTTAGAATGGCAATCATTAAAAAGTCAGGAAACAGCAGATGCTGGAGAAGATGTGGAGAAATAGGAATGCTTTTATACTGTTGGTGGGAATGTAAATTAGTTCAACGATTGTGCAAGATAGCATGGCAATTCCACAAGGATCTAGAATCAGAAATACCATTTGACCCAGCAATTCCATTACTGGGTATATACCCAAAGGATTATATATCATTCTACTATAAAGACACATGCTAATGTATGTTTATGGTAGCACTATTCACAATAGCAAAGACTTGGAACCAACCCAAATGCCCATCAATGATACACTGGATAAAGAAAATGTGGCACATATATACCATGGAATACTATGCAGGCATAAAAAACAATGAGTTCATGTCCTTTGCAGGGACATGGATGAAGCTGGAAACCATCATTCTCAGCAAACTAACACAGAAACAGGAAACCAAACACTGCATGTTCTCACTCATAAGTGGGAGGTGAACAGTGAGAACACACGGACACAGGGAGGGGAACATCACATACTGTTGCCTGTCAGGGAGTCGGGGCAAGGGGAGGGATAGCATTAGGAGAAATACCTAATGCATGTGGGGCTTAAAATCTAGATGGTGGGTTGATGGGTGCAGAAAACCACCATGGCACATGCATGTATACCTATATAACAAACCTGCATGTTCTGCACATGTATCCCAGAACTCGAGTATAATAAAAAAAAGATTCTGAATTTTCAAAATTATACAATCATGTCACCTGTAAATAATTACAGTTTTATTTTTTCCTTTCCACTTTACATTAGTTATTTCTTTTTCTTGCCTTAGTGTACTGGCTATGATCTCTACTACAATGTTGAATAAGAGTGGTGATAGCAGACATACTGGTTAGTTCTCAGCATCATGGGAGAAACTCTAATCTTTCACCATTAAGTATGAAGTTAGCTGTTGGTTTCTGTAGATATTCTTGATTAAACTGAAGAAGTCTTTTCTATTCTTATATAATTAAGAATTTTTTTCATAAATGGGATGTTGAATTTTATCAAATGACTTTTCTCTATTGAGATGACCATTATGAATTTTCTCTTTTAAATTGTGTTATGAACTGAATTGTTCCCCACCTCCCAAAATTCATATGTTGAAGCCCTAATTTCCAGTGTGACTAATTTGGAGATAGGGCCTTTAAAAAGATGATTAAGGTCAAAAAAGGTCATAAGGGTGGGGCCCTAACCTAATACAACTGGTGTCCTTACAAGATGTGGAAAAGAAACCAGGAAGGTATGTGTACAGAGAACAGGCTATGTGAGGGCACAGTGAGAAAGTGGCAGTCTGAAAGCCAAGGAAAGAGGTCTCAGGAGAAAACAAACTTGCTGACACCACAGTCTAGGAATTCCAGCCTCCAGAACTGTGGGAAAATACATTTCTGTTGTTTAAGCACCCAATCTGGTATTTTGTTATGGCAGCCCTGGCAAATTAATACAATCCAAGGTAACAGAAGGTTTATATACTTCTATTCTGCAAGTTTTTACATCATGGTCCAGATGTGAAACTAAAGCCATTGCATATGTACGAAATTGTTTCAAAAAGCATAAATCAGAACTATTCAAATTTAAAAATATGAGTTATTCAAGTGCTAAAATGGCAAAACATTTTAAAGAGAATGTGAATGTGAAATTAACAGAATATGTTAAAATATACTATTGCAATAAAGATATCTATCTTCTAGAAAATCCTCCCATAGGCTTTTAAGATACATGGGGGCACTGAATGTTTTATATGTACACACGCTGACTAGTGTCTCATTGACACAGAAGACAAACTACTGGAAAGAATTGCTAGAATATTTGGTTTGGCAAGTTGGAATGGCAAAGAAATCTTTCTGAAATAGGGCCGCATAATTATAAACGTGTTATTATAAACACTATGGATGAAAGTATAGTCTAAAACTAAGAGATTATAATTCGAATTCTCAAAATAAGACATTAGAGTATATAGGGCAGTGTAAATAAATGAAGCAAGTATAGGAGTAACCTATCAATCCAGGATTATTATATTCAGTTGTTTTAGAGGGTACCATGATGATTCAACACACCATTAGAAAAATATAAAGAAAAATGCACAAGTATAAATAAGACACCTAAACATAACTTAAAATTATAGTTATACTGTAAACAACAACTGCTTAGGAAGCAATCTCTCTAATATTTAAGAAAACACTAAATAACAGGTATTTTGATCTGAGGGATTCAGTTTTCATGTCTGGATTCCCAGTATTCAGATCCTCACATTAGTCAGCATGTTTATACATAAAACACTTAATTCTCCCACTGTATCTTAAAAGCCTTAAAAGGATTTTCTAGAAGATATACTGATGAAGTACAAACAGCAGAAACACGATAAAGCCCCTAACCTTTAGGCCAGTGGGTTTTATTAGGTTTTTAACACACTGTAGCATGTATCTACATAGCTACACGCTATCAAAATAATGGAACTAAATGCTACTGTAATTTCATTTTACCTATAGCAGTTGGCCCCATACATGCAGGATGTCCTCTTGACCTTGTTTCCTTCAGAACCTTGTAGAACTGAATCAGTCGCCTTTGCATGCAAAGTTTCAGGACTGGAGGGATTAGAGCTGGACTCAGAATGAGACCCTTGAGACTCATCCTGGAATGACTTGTCCTGGGCACTCAAGCAATTTTCAGAACAGCTCATTGCCTCATCTTCTTTATGTGGCGTTCTTTTAGTGGCAATTTTATGTTTAGAAACTTTACCAAGTTCCTCTATTGGAAGTTTGTTTCTCTGTGCACTAGTCTTAATATTATTTATCTCTGTGTTACTTAATGTGATTGTAGAAAACGACTGTGGCATTTCCTGTAAAACAAATATGAAAAACATCAGAAATAAATGAAAACATTTTTTTAAAAGATATGAGCATAACAGCACAAAACTACAAGACCCATGCAAAATGTAAACTTAAAACTTCAAGATTCACATTTTAAAGTTATCAAATGCCACTATTTTCTATGTGCTTAGTTTAATAACTTAAAACATTTTTAGTTATTAGAAAAGGAATTTGGCCAGGCATGGTGGCTCATGCCTGTAATCCCAACACTTTGGGAGGCTGAGGCAGGTGGATCACCTGAGATCAAGAGTTTGAGACCAGCCTGGCCAACATGGTCTTTACTAAAAAATATAAAAAATTAGTTGAGCGTGGTGGTGGGTGTATAATTCCAGCTATTTGGGAGGCTGAGGCAGGAGAATCGGTTGAACCTGAGAGGTGGAGGTTGCAGTGAGCCGAGATTGTGCCATTGCACTCCAGCTTGGGCAACAAGAACAAGACTCCATCTCAAAAAGAAAAAAAAAAAGGAAAGAAAATAAATTTACAGTTGTATCAAACCTTTACAATCATGTCAAACATTCAGTGAAAAATAACCAGAAAATACAAATAAAATATAAGACACTTGCTTTCATTTGAACATAATCTTTAAAATCTCTTAAAAGTCACTGTTCAACAATGTGTCATGTTCTTAACAGGCACAGTCCTTATAATTTCTTTTCTTTTTTTTTTTTTAGATGGAGTCTTTCTCTGTCCCCCAACCTGGGGTGCGGTGGCAGAATCTCTGCTCACTGCAACCTCTGCCTCCCAGGTTTAAGTGATTCTCCCACCTCAGCCTCCTGAGTAGCTGGGATTACAGGTGCATGCCACCATGCTCAGCTAATTTTCGTATTTTTAGTAGAGGCAGGGTTTTACCATGTTGGCCAAGCTGGTCTCGAACTCCTGACCTCAGGTGATCCATCTGCCCTGGCTTCCCAAAGTGTTGGGATTACAGGCGTGAGCCACTGTGCCTAGCTCCTTATAACTTCTTACGAGCTGCTGCAATATTTTATTTCTGCCCTCTAAATATAATCATGGTTTTACCATAGCTGAATAACAAAATTGTTTTGCCCCCACAGACAATTTTGCCTAAAGCTATGTTCTGACCAACTTGGAAAAAGATAGGATTCCTTTAAATTTGTCTTAATAAAGTTTTGAGTTTAACCAAACTGAAGGTGCTTTGAACCAAATAAATAGTCTCATTAGCACTGCAGAACCTTTATAATTTGTACTTACCACCAGCACAAACAATAAGCCTGGTCTTATTCATTAAAAATGACCTCTTAAAATTACTTATACTTCCCGCAGAGTAGAAACAATACTCAGATATATCCCAGTCCTCCTGGTAACCATTTCTAGGATGTGATAACAACATACCAGATACACATCAGTTTGCTTCCACTTATAATTAAAGACTCATGTATGCTTGATGCCATCTGAAAAAAAGCTGGTTTTATATGACCTAATATTCAATAGCTTAAATTTCTTAAGAAGAGATTTCATTTTTTAAGAAATAGTACATAACTTTAAAATGCTACCCAAACTGACAAATTGCCTTGAAAAAAGGAACCTAGATCTTATCATGGTTCTTGTATAGTAACAGATAACCTATGGGGAAAGCAATCCTTTCGCTATCTCTTGAAGCTGACCCTCACTGGCAACATTCATGTCATGTCTATCTAAAACATACGCTCTTTGCTCCCAGGCTGCACAGGTACACCCTAATCTCAACCCCCCAACTACAGGACCAACTGGCCTGTGCCAGCAACTGGAACTCTCGAGTGAGAATTGGGCAATCCTAACCCACCTCCCTACTTGGCAGTCCCCGCTGGGTCAGTTTTCCCCAGTTTTCTTTTTCCTTGTTCAGGTAGCAGTGGGGTAGGTCAGCAAATCCACTGGCTAACAGATGTTCAATAAAACGTATCTCTTGTTTCTGCTGGCATTTCCAAGCTCCACAAGTAATTATCTTAGAATGCCCCTCTTCTCTTGATTTCAGAAAAGGAAGAAATAATTTCCACCTTAAACACTGCACTTCCCTTAACCTTAAAACCTTTCGGCCTCTCAATTCCCTTTGTATCAAGCCTAGGGAGGTGGGATGGCAATCACTTTCATACCTTTCAATAAACCATAAAGGGAAAGGGCTAGTTCTTACTGCTGAGGGCTCCTTAACCTGGGATATTTTATTAGTACTTCTATTCCCAGCTTTGAGCCTTAGCAGCAGTTCTGGGACAAGTAAACAATCCCACTCAATATCTTATCACATAAAAAAAAAAAAGCACAACTAGGGAAGTGGTTAAATAAATTATATTATATTCTTACTATGAAACACCACGCAGACATTAAAATAATAATGACACATCTAAAGATGTTTTTCAACTAAAGAAGAACAATATCTATACTGTGGTGCCATTTAGCTTTTATGAAGTTCCTTATATATCTATGTATGCATTCACTTGTGTAAATCCAAATGAAAAGAATTAGAAGGAGACAAACCAAAAAATTAGTAAGGCAATGAGATTGAAGGACGAGGCAAATGGAGGTTTTCATTCTTTACTTCAAATGCTCCTGATACTTCCATTTTTGACAAAATAAGCATCTATTATGTTGCCATTTAAAAATAAAAAATAAACCGATGAAAACGAAATATAAGAAATAAAATACATAGTATCATATTTCAACTCTGTCTACTTCCACGAATTAGAAAAGAGTTTGCTTTATTTTTAAATCCTCACAAGGAGTAAGTTTAACATGTTAATTTATTCTAAAAGAGAAAGAAATGTTAAAGTCCCAAATATCAATACTATGGATCAGGGTAATCAAATATATTTTAAGAGGCACAAAAGCTGGAAATCATAATGCTCTTTATGGAACTCCATGAAATATTGATTCGTAGTACACTCTTGGCATTCAAGAATTTAACATTCATGGTTTAAATTATTTATAAATGACCCCAAAATCCATTACATGCAGTAATTTGTAAGTTTGCTGAGACATAAATTTGCACTGTGCCAATTACAAAGCTCAGGAGCTAGAGTAAGCCACTGAACTGGCAAGTGAGGGAACAGGAAAGATGGAAGGTGCTCTGTACTTGGAAGTAGTAGGAGAAAGTCAGGGAGCTCTATATTTCCTAAGCATCCCACATTGCTTATTTCTTAGATTAGATGAAAATGGGCAGGATTAAATGTGGAAGGCTGGCGACTCATGATAGAGTGGTCAAATCCCCTACAATGTAAATACACACGTTAGAAACCTGAGGGACAGAAGAGCATGAGCTGGTAGAGGGTGACCTGGGTGTTTGGAGATGGCAGGAATGTATTATTAAGGCTATTAAAATAGCCAGTTAACTTCTCAAACAAGCCCTTCCCCTGTCCCTCAACCATCTGAGTGTTAATGTACTAGAAGGGACAAGATAAAGAACTTCCACCTAGAAAAATTTCAATCAAGTAATGTATTGCTGTTTCCAAACCGCTCCTGACAAGAATGTCTGTGGTGATAAATTACCTTAAAAGTCCTGCCTCAATCGCATTAACACTGACGTACTAAAGACTAAAAACTCCTAACCTGTAGCCCCAACTTCACTCCTGAGCTTCACACTCATATTTTCAACCACTAGCTAGACATTTCTTTCTCAATGTTCTATGCTCCTCGAACTCTAAATGTCAAAACTGACATTCTGCCTCTGTGTTCTCTGGCATTAAGTTTCTGCCAACATATTCCATCTATTCATGCTAGCCAGAAATTTAGAAGTCTTTTACTCTTTTCTTGCCCTCTCTCCCCAGATCCAAGCAAGAAGTCCTACAATTTTATTCCTGAATGTTTTTATTTTTTTTATTTTTCTTTTTTTTTTTATTTTTTATTTATTTATTTTTTTTTTGAGACGGAGTCTTGCTCTGTCCCCCAGGCTGGAGTGCAGTGGCGCGATCTCGGCTCACTGCAAGCTCCGCCTCCCGGGTTTACACCATTCTCCTGCCTCAGCCTCCCGAGTAGCTGGGACTACAGGCGCCCGCCATCTCGCCCGGCTAGTTTTTTGTATTTTTTAGTAGAGACGGGGTTTCACCGTGTAGACGAGGATGGTCTCGATCTCCTGACCTTGTGATCCACCCGTCTCGGCCTCCCAAAGTGCTGGGATTACAGGCTTGAGCCACCACGCCCGGCCTGAATGTTTTTATAATCCAATACTTCTTACTATCCTTAAAGTCACTGCCCTAGCTTAGAGTCCCTATTTCTTCACTGTGTTAATGCCACAATCTCTTCCCTTACCTCCAAGTCTTTTATCTTGTTCTTTTCCAATCTGTCCTCTAGCGAGCTGCCAGGATTACCTCTGTGATTGAAAACATTTCAAGGACCCCTCTCTATTAACTGGTCACAATGCTGTCTTCACCCTCATCTCACACTGCCATCTATCTGAGACTTGGTAACTTGCTCTAACCAAAAGAATTCAGCTAAATGACAATTCTAGTTCTAGGCCTTAAAAGATCTAACAGCTTTGACATCACTCTCTTGGGGCCCAGCTGTCAGGTGAAGATGCTCAGTCTAGGCTACTTCACGGTACTGGGATGGAGGTGGGCCCAGCCATTCCACCAACCTTTGCTAAGGCACCATTCACATGAGTAAAGCTATCACAGATGCTTCATCTTCAGCTGAGTTCTCAGCTGAATGAAGCCCAACTGACACCAAAAGCATGTCATAAAAGAATTGCCCAGCTGAGCCCAGCCGAGCCCAGCCAACCCACACAATTATAAGACAGAATATAATCATAATCACTGACATAATCATATTGTGTTAAGTCACTAAGTGTTGGGGTAGCTTGTTTCACAGCAATAGACAGCTAAAACACTTTACCATACTATTTTCACTTATGTCGTTTCGGTTAGGCTTCCTTCTGTCATTTATAAGAGTTCTCATTAGATTATAATATAATATAGATTATAAAGGAAATACATTGTCTTAGTCTGTTTTGTAGCTGCAATAACAGAATATCACAAACTGGAAAATTTATAAAGAACAGAAATTTCTTATCTCACAGTTGTGGGGTCTGGGAAGTTCAAGATCAAGGCACCAGCATCTGGTGTGAGCCTCCTTACTGCATTCTTACATGAGGGAAGGTGGAAGGCCATGAGAGGATGAATGCTGTGTCCTTATACGGCAGAAGAGCGAAAGAGTGTAAACCCACTTCTACAAGCCAAGCCTCCCACTCTTTTTTTAGAGATGAGGTCTCCATATGTCACACAGGCTGGCCTTAAACTCCTGGGCTTAAGCAATCCTCCTGCTTCAGCCTCCCAAGTAGCTGGGACTACAGGTGCATGTCACCACATCCAGCTTCACAAGCCCTTTTTATAGCAGCATTATCCATTCATGAGCACGGAGCCCTCACAACCTAAATAGCCTCCCATTAGGCCCACCTCCCAATACTGTTGCACTGAGGATTAAGTTTCAACATAAATCTTTAGAGGAGATAAAAACACTCAAACCATGGCAATCATCCTTTTCGCTAAAGTTAATCAATTCAAGTACCCTCATTTTCACATCTAAATTAAAAAGTTACATAACTGGGAAGGAGTTGTAGAAAGACATACAAGAACTGATGAAAAATACAGACTATTTCTGACAACTGTCTTATGAAGAGAAGTTACTAGAGTCACAAAACTCTTTACATAGTCTAATATGTATGGTAGAAAAAGTCATTATATCCAAAATGAAAATACACCTATATTTGAAGCCAAGGTTCCTAACAAATGTGATCTTGGGCCTCAGTTTCCTCTGAGATGTTCAATGATGGTACAACAGTAGCTCTCAATTTTGAAGGGACACTAAAATTGGGAGATTTTATTTAAGATACCACTGATGCACAGGCTCCACACACCAAATGAATCAGAATCTCAGAAACAGGGTCTAGTTGGGCAAAAGTGATTTTTGTTCCTTCTCTCCATTGCTTCTCCTACTTTTCCCAAAGAGAATGTAATTTTTTCCAAGTACATTGATCCAAATGTAGGCCTGGCCAAACTGTTACTGGTTTTTTGTAGCTGGCAACCTCCTGCCATTAGACTAGATAGGTGAGCCTCACCTCTTGTTTTCTCTCTCACCTGCTCTGCACTACAGCCATCCCTTTAGGACTAGCTATTCTAAAGGTTCAGTGTTCAGACTCAAACTAGGCAGGGATGGAGGGTGGGGTGTGGAAAGGCTCTGCTGGGATTTTCAGTCTAAGTCACATTCTCTGGCTCAGCTTTACCAGAGAGCCCTGCATAAAGCATCATGAAAATTTAAGCCTTATTTTTCCTGTGCTAGAAGAGGTAAATCTTCCTTACAAGGAAGGGAAGGAAAAGCAATTGGCCAAACAGAACTTGGGCATTCCTCAGACCTGGTTGTAATACTCCCTTGATGTCATCAAAACCTCACAAATAGCTTGAATATCTTGGATCTGCTCCTCTCTATAATCCATCAATTAAGATGTTTCTCAAAGTTTTTCTTGTGATTATCAAACCTTATGGGTTGGGATAAACAGAGGAAAACATGTATACTACAGATTTTCTTCTGAACACAATAATTTCTCCTGAAAAAAGGCAATGTCAAGTGACAAGTTCAGAGTTCAGAGAATACAGTATATGAGGGCCCAAAGTTTATACAAAACAAATTTTGTTTTAGTAAGTTTTATGGCAAATATATCTGAGCCAGAAAACATTTTGTTTTCATTTATTAAGCTTGCCTCCATAAGTAAAGCAAAGGAATTGAGTGTATAGTGACCAGGCCCCACTTCTCTAGCTGGAACACAGGCTCCAGTGAGAAGCAGTTCCTCTCTCTGGGAGAGAGGATAGGAGTGAGGAGAATATATTGAAGACTGACCTCTAAGGTAGATGTTGGCAATTCAGTCATTTTGGTGCACAGTCTTCCATGAACAATCCTGTTCCTTTGGTTTCCCTGAGACTGAGACAGGGATCCACAGAGCTCAGCCATGGGACTAAAAGGATCATGAAAACTGTCATCATAAGCTACCTCTCCCTAGAAAGGAAGCATGCCTGAACTTTCTGTCCTAGGGCCATCTCTATCTTTGTCTCTCTTTTTAAGTACTTCCAATAAATAGTCCTCATTTTCTTCAAGAACCCAGTGTCACAGAATGCGTATTTCAGCCAAACCATTCTAGTGAGTTAGCAAAAACTGAAAGAGGAAAGAAGGTCTACAAATATTGTCAGTTAGCCCAGAAGTGATCCTGAAACAGGCTCTTAAGAACTATCCCATCAATATGTTTTTCTCATCACACTTAGCAAGAAAATGATGGTTAAATGCAATCTGAGAACAACCACCAATGGAATAAGAGAAGCCAGGTTTTCAGAACAGAGGTGCCAAATTATGACCAGAGTGAAGTGGTCTCCCCCTTTTTTTTCCAGTCTGAAAATTTCTAAATTTTCAACAAATACTGTATTGAACAATATTATATTAAAGATTAGTTTCAGTAAGCCTGAAAAAATTGGGCTAATTTTTGTCTTCATAAACTCAGCAACAAAAGGCAGCTTTGATTTCTCCTTATATAGCATATTATTAATTTCTATCTAAAACACCTAACGAAGAAACAATCAAATAATGAATTTTTAAAAATCACCTTGGATGAAATGGTAGACTCTTCCTGATCAGTATTTTTGTACTTTTCTCCTGTATCTTGTTCTGCTGATGTATTTTCTGAACTTCCTGATGAAATTAATTGCCTTCTTCCTTACTGTGTTGTGTTTAGTTGGGTTTTATCTTTGCAGATTTCTCCTTTTCCACTTCCCTGGATTACATTACCTTAAACACATATAAAGAAAAAGAAGAAAATTATCTTCTATATCTTCAAATGTCAATAATCTATACCAAAAAAAGAAAAAAGAAAAAGGATTCGAGACCAGTCTGGCCAACATGGTGAAACCCGGTCTCTACTGAAAATACAAAAGATAGCCAGGTATGGTGGTGTGCACCTGTAGTCCCAGCTACTTAGGAAGCAGAGGCATGAGAATCAGTTGAACTCAGGAGGTGGAGGCTGCAGTGAGCCAAGATCACACCACTGCACTCCAGTCTGGGTGACAGAGTGAGCCTCTGTCTTAAAAGAAAAAAAAAAATGGAGCTTCCAAGATGGCCGAATAGGAACAGCTTCAGTCTCCATCTCCCAGCGCAAGCGACACAGAAGACCGGTGATTTCTGCATTTTCAACTGAGGTACTGGGGTCATCTCACTCGGGAGTGCCAGACAATCCGTGCGGGTCAGCTGCTGCAGCCTGACCAGCGAGAGCTGAAGCAGGGTGAGGCATCGCCTCACCTGGGAAGAGCGAGGGGGAAGGGAGTCCCTTTTCCTAGCCAGGGGAACTGAGACACACAACACCTGGAAAATCGGGTAACTTCCACCCCAATACTGCGCTGTAACACCGGCACACCGGAGATTATATCCCACACCTGGCCGGGAGGGTCCCACGCCCACGGAGCCTCCCTCCTTGCTAACACAGCAGTCTGCGGCAATCTAACCGCAAGGCAGCAGCGAGGCTGGGGGAGGGGCGCCCGCCATCGCTGAGGCTTAAGTAGGTAAATAAAGCCGCTGGGAAGCTCGAACTGGGTGGAGCTCACAACAGCTCAAGGAAACCTGCCTGTCTCTGTAGACTCCGCCTCTGGGGACAGGGCTCAGCTAAAGGAGCAGAAGACTGTGCAGACGCGAACGACTGTCTGACAGCTTTGAAGAGAGCAGTAGATCTCCCAACACGGAGGTTGAGATCTGAGAAGGGGCAGTTTGCCTGCTCAAGTGGGTCCCTGACCCCTGAGTAGCCTAACTGGGAGACATCCCCCACTAGGGGCAGTCTGACACCCCACACCTCACAGGGTAGAGTACACCCCTGAGAGGAAGCTTCCAAAGCAAGAATCAGACAGGTGCACTCGCTGTTCAGCAATATTCTATCTTCTGCAACCTCTGCTGCTGATACCCAGGCAAACAGGGTCTGGAGTGGACCTCAAGCAATCTCCAACAGACCTATAGCTGAGGGTCCTGACTGTCAGAAGGAAAACTATCAACCAGGAAGGACACCTATACCAAAACCCCATCAGTACGTCACCATCATCAAAGACCAGAGACAGATAAAACCACAAATATGGGGAAAAAGCAGGGCAGAAAAGCTGGAAATTCAAAAAATAAGAGCACATCTCCTCCTGCAAAGGAGCACAGCCCATCGCCAGCAACGGATCAAAGCTGGTCAGAGAATGATTTTGATGAGATGAGAGAAGAAGGCTTCAGTCCATCAAACCTCTCAGAGCTAAAGGAGGAATTACGTACCCAGCGCAAAGAAACTAAAACTCTTGAAAAAAGAGTGGAAGAATTGACAGCTAGGCTAATTGATGCAGAGAAGGTCATAAACGAAATGACAGAGATGAAAACCATGACACGAGAAATACGTGACAAATGCGCAAGCTTCAGTAACCGACTCGATCAACTGGAAGAAAGAGTATCAGCGATGGAGGATCAAATGAATGAAATGAAGCGAGAAGAGAAACCAAAAGAAAAAAGAAGAAAAAGAAATGAACAAAGCCTGCAAGAAGTATGGGAATATGTAAAAAGACCAAATCTACGTCTGATTGGGGTGCCTGAAAGTGAGGGGGAAAATGGAACCAAATTGGAAAACACTCTACAGGATATCATCCAGGAGAACTCCAAGACACATAATTGCCAGATTCACCAAAGTTGAAATGAAGGAAAAAATCTTAAGGGCAGCCAGAGAGAAAGGTCGGGTTACCCACAAAGGGAAGCCCATCAGACTAACAGCAGATCTCTCGGCAGAAACTCTACAAGCCAGAAGAGAGTGGGGGCCAATACTCAATGTTCTTAAAGAAAAGAATTTTCAACCCAGAATTTCATATCCAGCCAAACTAAGTTTCATAAGTGAAGGAGAAATAAAATTCTTTACAGATAAGCAAATGCTTAGAGATTTTGTCACCACCAGGCCTGCCTTACAAGAGACCCTGAAGGAAGCCCTAAACATGGAAAGGAACAACCGGTACCAGCCATTGCAAAAACATGCCAAAATGTAAAGACCATCGAGCCTAGGAAGAAACTGCATCAACTAATGAGCAAAATAACCAGTTAATATCATAATGGCAGGATCAAGTTCACACATAACAATATTAACCTTAAATGTAAATGGACTAAATGCTCCAATTAAAAGACACAGACTGGCAAACTGGATCAAGAGTCAAGACCCATCAGTCTGCTGTCTTCAGGAGACCCATCTCACATGCAGAGACATACATAGGCTCAAAATAAAAGGATGGAGGAAGATCTACCAAGCAAATGGAGAACAAAAAAAAGCAGGGGTTGCAATCCTAGTCTCTGATAAAACAGACTTTAAACCATCAAAGATCAAAAGAGACAAAGAAGGCCATTACATAATGGTAAAGGGATCAATCCAACAGGAAGAGCTAACTATCCTAAATATATATGCACCTAATACAGGAGCACCCAGATTCATAAAGCAAGTCCTTAGAGACTTACAAAGAGACTTAGACTCCCATACAATAATAATGGGAGACTTCAACACTCCACTGTCAACATTAGACAGATCAACGAGACAGAAAGTTAACAAGGATATCCAGGAATTGAACTCATCTCTGCACCAAGCGGACCTAATAGACATCTATAGAACTCTCCACCCCAAGTCAACAGAATATACATTCTTCTCAGCACCACATCACACTTATTCCAAAATTGACCACATAATTGGAAGTAAAGCACTCCTCAGCAAATGTAAAAGAACAGAAATTATAACAAACTGTCTCTCTGACCACAGTGCAATCAAACTAGAATTCAGGACTAAGAAACTCAATCAAAACCGCTCAACTACATGGAAACTGAACAACCTGCTCCTGAATGACTACTGGGTACATAACAAAATGAAAGCAGAAATAAAGATGTTCTTTGAAACCAATGAGAACAAAGATACAACATACCAGAATCTCTGGGACACATTTAAAGCAGTGTGTAGAGGGAAATTTATAGCACTAAGTGCCCACAAGAGAAAGCAGGAAAGATCTAAAATTGACACTCTAACATCACAATTAAAAGAACTAGAGAGGCAAGAGCAACATATTCAAAAGCTAGCAGAAGGCAAGAAATAACTAAGATCAGAGCAGAACTGAAGGAGATAGAGACACAAAAAACCCTCCAAAAAATCAATGAATCCAGGAGTTGGTTTTTTGAAAAGATCAACAAAATTGACAGACCGCTAGCAGGACTAATAAAGAAGAAAAGAGAGAGGAATCAAATAGACGCAATAAAAAATGATAAAGGGGATATCACCACCGACCCCACAGAAATGCAAACTACCATCAGAGAATACTATAAACACCTCTACGCAAATCAACTAGAAAATCTAGAAGAAATGGATAATTTCCTGGACACGTACACTCTTCCAAGACTAAACCAGGAAGAAGTTGAATCCCTGAATAGACCAATAGCAGGCTCTGAAATTGAGGCAACAATTAATAGCCTACCCACCAAAAAAAGCCCAGGACCAGATGGATTCACAGCTGAATTCTACCAGAGGTATAAGGAGTTGCTGGTACCATTCCTTCTGAAACTATTCCAATCAATAGAAAAAGAGGGAATCCTCCCTAACTCATTTTATGAGGCCAACATCATCCTGATACCAAAGCCTGGCAGAGACACAACAAAAAAAGAGAATTTTAGACCAATATCCCTGATGAACATCGATGCAAAAATCCTCAATAAAATACTGGCAAACCGGATTCAGCAGCACATCAAAAAGCTTATCCACCATGATCAAGTGGGCTTCACCCCTGGGATGCAAGGCTGGCTCAACATTTGCAAATCAATAAACGTCATCCAGCATATAAACAGAACCAAAGACAAGAACCACATGATTATCTCAATAGATGCAGAAAAGGCTTTTGACAAAATTCAACAGCCCTTCATGCTAAAAACGCTCAACAAATTCGGTATTGATGGAACGTACCTCAAAATAATAAGAGCTATTTATGACAAACCCACAGCTAATATCATACTGAATGGGCAAAAACTGGAAAAATTCCCTTTGAAAACTGGCACAAGACAGGGATGCCCTCTCTCACCACTCCTATTCAACATAGTGTTGGAAGTTCTGGCTAGGGCAATCAGGCAAGAGAAAGAAATCAAGGGTATTCAGTTAGGAAAAGAGGAAGTCAAATTGTCCCTGTTTGCAGATGACATGATTGTGTATTTAGAAAACCCCATCGTCTCAGCCCAAAATCTTCTTAAGCTGATAAGCAACTTCAGCAAAGTCTCAGGATACAAAATTAATGTGCAAAAATCACAAGCATTCTTATACACCAGTAACAGACAAGCAGAGAGCCAAATCAGGAATGAACTTCCATTCACAATTGCTTCAAAGAGAATAAAATACCTAGGAATCCAACTTACAAGGGATGTAAAGGACCTCTTCAAGGAGAACTACAAACCACTGCTCAGTGAAATCAAAGAGGACACAAACAAATGGAAGAACATACCATGCTCATGGATAGGCAGAATCAATATTGTGAAAATGGCCATACTGCCCAAGGTAATTTATAGATTCAATGCCATCCCCATCAAGCTACCAATGAGTTTCTTCACCGAATTGGAAAAAACTGCTTTAAAGTTCATATGGAACCAAAAAAGAGCCCGTATTGCCAAGACAATCCTAAGTCAAAAGGACAAAGCCGGAGGCGTCACGCTACCTGACTTCAAACTATACTACAAGGCTACAGTAACCAAAACAGCATGGTACTGGTACCAAAACAGAGATATAGACCAATGGAACAGAACGGAGTCCTCAGAAATAATGCCACACATCTACAACCATCTGATCTTTGACAAACCTGACAAAAACAAGAAATGGGGAAAGGATTCCCTATTTAATAAATGGTGCTGGGAAAATTGGCTAGCCATAAGTAGAAAGCTGAAACTGGATCCTTTCCTTACTCCTTATACGAAGATTAATTCAAGATGGATTAGAGACTTAAATGTTAGACCTAATACCATAAAAACCCTAGAAGAAAATCTAGGTAGTACCATTCAGGACATAGGCATGGGCAAGGACTTCATGTCTAAAACACCAAAAGCAACGGCAGCAAAAGCCAAAATCGACAAATGGGATCTAATTAAACTAAAGAGCTTCTGCACAGCAAAAGAAACTACCATCAGAGTGAACAGGCAACCTACAGAATGGGAGAAAATTTTTGCAATCTACTCATCTGACAAAGGGCTAATTTCCAGAATCTACAAAGAACTCAAACAAATATACAAGAAAAAAACAAACAACCCCATCAAAAAGTGGGGAAAGGATATGAACAGACGTTTCTCAAAAGAAGACATTCATACAGCCAACAGACACATGAAAAAATGCTCATCATCACTCGCCATCAGAGAAATGCAAATCAAAACCACAATGAGATACCATCTCACACCAGTTAGAATAGCAATCATTAAAAAGTCAGGAAACAACAGGTGTTGGAGAGGATGTGGAGAAATAGGAACACTTTTACACTGCTGGTGGGATTGTAAACTAGTTCAACCATTATGCAAAACAGTATGGCAATTCCTCAAGGATCTAGAACTAGATGTACCATATGACCCAGCCATCCCACTACTGGGTATATACCCAAAGGATTATAAATTATGCTACTACAAAGACACATGCACATGTATGTTTATTGCGGCACTATTCACAATAGCAAAGACTTGGAATCAACCCAAATGTCCATCAGTGACAGACTGGATTAAGAAAATGTGGCACATATACACCATGGAATACTATGCAGCCATAAAAAAGGATGAGTTTGCGTCCTTTGTAGGGACATGGATGCAGCTGGAAACCATCATTCTTAGCAAACTATCACAAGAAGAGAAAACCAAACACCACATGTTCTCACTCATGGGTGGGAATTGAACAATGAGCTCACTTGGACTCGGGAAGGGGAACATCACACAATGGGGCCTATCATGGGGAGGGGGGAGGGGGGAGGGATTGCATTGGGGAGTTATACCTGATATAAATGATGAATTGATGGGTGCTGACGAGTTGATGGGTGCAGCACACCAACATGGCACATGTATACATATGTAACAAACCTGCACGTTATGCACATGTACCCTAGAACTTAAAGTATAATTAAAAAAAAAAAAAAAAGATGAAAAGAGGAAAAAAAAAAAAAAAGAAAAAAAATATGCTAACTTGGAAACACTTATGTGCAAATCTCAGGAAGTATTAAGCAGCAAAATGGCTAAGAGCTCCAGGCCTGCATTCTACCAGGCTGAGATGCCAATGGGGACTCCATCCCTTAACTATTTCATCTCACCTTTCTGAACTTTGGTTTCATCATCTGGATAATGGGAATTATAATTCATGGAATTATTAGGAGAAGTAAATGAAGATACGTAAACCATCTAGCAGAGTACCTGATATATGTTATTTTTTTAATTGTAGAATTGAATTTCTCTAACAGAAAATCTGACTTATAGCTATCCAATGAACTTTACATATATTACTTTTTTTTTATTATTATACTTAAAAGTTCTAGGGTACATGTGTACAACATGCAGGTTTGTTACATATGTATACATGTGCCATGTTGGTGTGCTGCACCCATTAACTCATCATTTACATTAGGTATATCTCCTAATGCCATCCCTCCCCCCTCCCCCCAAAATAGGACCCAGTGTGTGATGATCCCCTTCCTGTGTCCAAGTGATCTCATTGTTCAATTCCCACCTATGAGTGAGAACATGCAGAATTTGGTTTTCTGTTCTTGCGATAGTTTGCTGAGAATGATGGCTTCCAGCTGCATCCACGTCCCTACAAAGGACACGAACTCATCCTTTTTTATGGCTGCATAGTATTCCATGGTATATATGTGCCACATTTTCTTAATCCAGTCTGTCACTGATGGACATTTGGTTGATTCCAAGTCTTTGCTATCGTACATATACTACTTATTAAACCCTAACATCCACATCCACAGTGAGGAGTTAAACTTAAACTCATTTTTTTTTTTTTTAATGAAATAGAGTCTTGCTTTATCACCCAGGCTGGAGTGCAGTGGCACGATCTCAGCTCACTGCAACCTTCGCCTCCCTGGTTCAAGTAATTCTCCTGTCTCAGCCTCCTGAGTAGCTGGGATTACAGGTGCGCACTACCCTACACCTCGCTAAATTTTGTATTTTTAGTAGAGATGGGGTTTCATCATGTTGGCAAGGCTGGTCTTGAACTCATCTCAGGTGATCCACCTGTCTCAGCCTCCCAAAGTGCTGGGATTACAGGCAAACCCAAAATAACCCAAACAGGGAAGTGACTTCTACAGACTCTGCCGATGAAGTAAATAAATCTCAGTAACAATGGACATTGTATCCCATAAAATACTTACCCAAAGTTTAATGCAGTTGGTAAACCTAAGTCACTATCATATTTTGTTAACAAATTAATAACTGTCCATGGCAAATTGTCCTTCTCCTCTGAGAATGATGTCTTCATGAAGGCAGAAACTTTGCATGCCTTGTTCACTGTACCTCCCTTGTCTCCAGTACCTTCAACTGTGCCTAGCACAAAACTGATGCTCAATAAATATTTCTGACTAAATGAATTTTGAACATAAACAATTTGTCCAAAGATTCCCTTAAGAGCCAGGATATAGGTATGTAAAGCAATCTGTAGTCATTATTCTAATGTTCTAAAGCAGGGATTAGCAGACTTTTTCTGTAAAAAGCCAGAAAGTAAACAGATTAAGCTCTGTAGGCCATACAGTGTCTATCAGTACTACCCAACTCTCTCTTTGTAACATGAAAGCAGTCACAGACAATGCACATATGGTTGACCATGGCCATGTTTCAATAAACTTTATTTACAAAAACAGGCAGTGGGCCAAATTTGGCCCATGGGCTGTAGTTTGCTTAGTCCAGTTCTAAAGGACATTCAAGTAGCCTGAAATAACATTCCCTCATTCAGTTCAGGAAAGAAATGCCAATAGAATACTGTTCATATTATCAAACAGGAAAATCAATTGAACCAATATAAAAATAATATATTTATCAAATGAAACTGAGGAATAAACTATTATAATAACTAAATTTTAACTAGATTATTTAAACATTCATCATGAATCTAAATTAGAAAATAGTTCATATCATTTTTGGAAACTGTCGTAAACAGGACTTAATAGGACTGTGTAGCTTGGTACAACAAATGACCAAATGCCGTAACCGTTATGAATTAAACCAAGTGACATATTGAACTAGTGGTATTGCTGATTATGCTAAGAACTATAGTAAATTAAACAAGATACAGCTTCTACACAAATGGTAGTTTATATATTCCAAGTGTCACACATGTACCAAAAATTCTAAATTAAAACATATATATATTTAAAATACTCAGTTCTTCAAAACTCCAAATTCTTTACTACAAACTGCCTCTAGGGACTAGAGCTAATTTTTTTTTTCCTGCACGAGAAGCCATTTTGGTGTTATTAAAATGCTCTTCACAAAGAATGTATAAAAAACGAATAGCTTAAAATGGCTAACAACAATCTTTATATCTGGTATGGCAAATATTCTTCTGAAATCCAAAATAGGTACAGTCAAGTGATAGAAACATAAAAGAAATTAACTATTACTACAAAACAGCTTGATTTTAACTATTACCAATGGCACTTATATGAGCTATTACACTAATACTACATGAATGATAGCTCAATTATTTACATATATATGTATCATTAAAAATACATCCATCCAATCTTACCCTCTAGAGGAACTACTCTCAAACAGCTATATTAACTATTGCATGTGTATACTTCTCAATTTTTTTCTGTGTTTAAGCAGATATATCTACAAATACATATGCATAAACATATACAGGACTAAAAGTACAAATGTTATTATTTTGGTGGTTTACATACCTAGGATTGCAATTTCTGGGTCAAAGTGTATTGTATATTTAAAAATTTAAGAGATACAAATGATTTTGAAAGGCTACATTAATTTATACCTCCACAAGTAATGTTCGATAATACTCCTTTCTGCCAACAGTGGATATTATCAATTGCTTAAATGTTGATAAGTTAATGAACAAAAAATGGTAACTAGTTGTTTTCAATTTACATTTTCCTACCTGATAGTAAAGTCATAACACTTACTACGCGTATTTATTATTCTGTAGTATGTCACACATAATGCCCAAAATTTCTACTGAGTTTTATCTTTTTTGTTACTAAGTAGACAATTTTCTAAAAACCTTCTTTTGTAAGTGTGGTAGATAATGTATCTCAGTATATTGTTTGGCAGGCTATTATTTGCCTCTGACTTTATTTATAGTGTCTTTTGCATAGAAGTATTTTTCCTTTTTATTTAGGTAAATCTATCAATTTTTCCCTTAGGATTCCAGGTTCCCTATCATCTTAAGAAAGTGTACAGGAGTAATCAAAATATTTTTCTCATACTTTCTTCAAATGCCTTGTTTTAATATTTATATTAAGACTATTAATTCAATAGAAATTTGTTTCTGAATATGGTATAAAGTAGTACTTTAACATTATTTTCTTCAAAATGGAGAGACAATTTTCTCAACATCATTTATTGAATAATATACCCTTTCTCCATCAGTTTGAACTGGCATGTGTTTATAAATTAAATGTATTTTTTTATCTGTTTCTGCATGTTTCATTCTTTTTTTTTTTCTTTTTTTCTGGTCTAACTTACCTATTCCTCTGCCAGAATTATCAACTACTAAAAGCAGGCATCAGGCCCAGATCAGGAGAGTTCCATGAAGAAACATAATTTTTCAATTATTCAAATTGTCCCTGACCATATATGCAAATAATTCAGTGCTCTAACATTAAAATCTCATATAGAAGTCACACATAAAGAAAAATACAGACGAACCATAATATAGATAAGAGATGTCCTAAACCAAATATTAGCAAATTTAATCTAACAGAGTATAAAAATAAAAAGTTTTGAAAAGACTGAACTTATTCCAGGAACACAAGCATAGTATATTACATTAGGATATCTACCAATATCATTACTTACATTAACACATGAAAATGCAGAACTATTTCTATACCAATACATTTTTAAATAATTCAAGTTATTCCTGAAAATAAAATGTAAAAATAAAGTGAACTATGCTAAACATGATATAACTATTTATCAGAATCTAATACCAACCATATAAAAATGCTAAAATATTAAGAGAATTTCTATTAAAATCATGAACAAGAACAGACCAATTTTAACCATTTTTATTTAAAGTTTATAGGGTTCAGCTAATAATACAAGAAAGCAGTAGATAGATCAGAAGAGCCAAAATTACCCTAATTCTATAGGTAATATGATTCTACAGCTAGAAAATATAAGGTTCAAAAACTACTAAAATTAAATAACTTGGCCAAGTTGCTGGAAACAAAGTAAACAGATTAACTAGCACTTTACGTAAATGTAAGTACAGTTTGAACTGTAGTCCAATTAAAATAATGTATAAATGATCAATATTTATAATATGCATCAAATTGCCATGATGAAAATATTCACAGTACAAAATTAAATGCAAACCAAACAGTTGGGGGACTAGTTCAATCTTCATCAGCATGTGCCACTTTTTACAACTTCATGTTGGTAGCTTAGAAGATGCAGGAAAAGGAGCTCTATAGAATAGCATGATACCAGTGAAAATATAAAAGTTCCTTTTTCAATCTACCAGGAGTATCCTAACCTAAGAGTTAAGATTAGTCTTGTGGCCTCGAAGGCTGAAGGAACAGAGATAACTGGAGATCAAGAAAGAGGAGACTCTGAAAACCTTTGCCTAAATATATTTACTCCTCCATCACTAATGGACATTTAAAAAAATTCAGCCCAGGCCTAAGAAACTCATGACAACATCCAAGAGCTAGTACCTGAGACATAAAAAATAAAATAAATTCGAACTATATTGGCTGTCCACTTTCAACACTTCTATTCAACATAGTACTGGAAGTCCTAGCCAGAGCAATCAGACAAGAGAAAAAGTAAAGGGCATCCAACTCAGTAAAGAGTCAATAAGTCAAACTGTCACTGAGTCAAACTGTCACTGTTTGCCAATGATATGATCATATACGTAGAAAACCCTAGAGATGCATCCAAACAGCTCCTAGAACTGACAAATGAATTCAGCAAAGTTTCAGGATATAAAACCAGTGTACACAAATCTGTAGTACTGCTATACACCAACAGTGACCAAGCTGAGAATCAAATCAAGAACTCAACCCCTTTTATAATAGCTGCAAAAAACAAACAAACAAACAAACAAAACAAAAACAAAAACAAAACTTAGGAATATACCTAACCAAGGATGTAAAGGACCTCTACAAGGAAAACTACAAAACACTGCTGAAAGAAATCACAGATGACACAAACAAATGGAAATATATCACATGCTTATGGATCGGTAGAATCAATATTGTGAAAATGACCATACTGCCAAAAGCAATCTACAAATTCAATGAAATTCTCACCAAAATACCACCATCATTCTTCACAGGACTAGAAAAAACAATCCCAAAATTCATGTGAAACCAAAAGACAGCCCAAAGCAAGTCTAGCCAAAGCAATACTAAGCAAAAAGAACAAATCTGGAGGCATCACATTACCCAACTTCAAACTGTACTACAAGGCTACAGCCAGCAAAATAGTATGGTACTGGTATAAAAACAGGCACATAGACCAATGGAACAGAATAGAGAACCCAGAAATAAAGCCAAATAATTACAGTCAACTGATCTTTGACACAGCAAACAGAAATATAAAGTAGGGAGAGGACATCCGATTAAAATGGTGCTGGGATAATTTGCAAGTCACATGTAAAAGAATGAAACTGGATCCTCATCTCTCACCTTATACAAAAATCAACTCAATATGGATTAAAGACTTAAATTTAAGACTTGAAACTATAAAAATTCTAGAAGATAACATCAGAAAAACCCTTCTAGACACTGGCTTAGGAAAAGACTTCATGACCAAGAACCCAAAAGCGAATGCAATAAAAACATAGATAAATAGATGGGACTTAATTAAACTAAAAAGCTTCTGCACAGCAAAAGAAATAATCAGCAGAGTAAACAGACAACTCACAGAGTGGGAAAAAATCTTTGCAAACTATGCATCTGACAAAGGACTAATACCCAGAATCTACAAAAAAAGACAAATTAGCAAGAAAAAAACAAATAATCCCATCAAAAAGTGGGCTAAGGATATGAATAAACAATTCTCAAAAGAAGATATACAAATGGACAACAAACATATGAAAAAATGCTCAACATCACTAATTATCAGAAAAATGTAAAGCAAAACCACAGTGCAATATCACCTTACTCCTGCAAGAATGGCTATAATTTAAAAATCAAAAACATAATAGATGTTGGTGTGGATGTGGTAAAAAGGGAACACTTTTACACTGCTGGTGGGAATGTAAACTAGTGCAACCACTATGGAAAACAGTGTGGAGATTCCTTAAACAACTAAAAGTAGATCTACCATTTGATCTAGCAATCCACTACCGGGTGTCTACCCAGAAGAAAAGAAGTCATTATATGAAAAAGACACCTGCACATACACTTTTATAGCAGCACAATTCGCAATTGCAAAAACATGGAACCAGCCCAAATGCCCATCAATCAATGAGTGGATAAAGAAACTGAGATATATATATCACATAATAGCACTTGTTAAATGAAAAAAAAATAGGGTGGTATTTGATAAATGGCATAAAGTAATAGCCTATGTTTTAAATTAGACTTCATGTTCACAACTAAAAACAACTAGGCTAAGCTATACATTTACACAACTATTTCTCCATAGAAATAGTTTATAGTTTTTCTTCAGAAAAGCTTTCAAATTCTATTTACTGTTTTCTTGAAAGTCAGCATTAGTAGAAACAAAAACCTACCTCCACTGATTGCTGGTACTGAAAGGTATCACTTAAATGTTCTGCTAACATCCAAGCTGGAAGGATTCTTTTCCTCTCGGCAAGGATTCGCTGCTGCTTACTGAAGTCTCTGTTTTCACCTATGAAAGACTAAACAGGCACCTATAAATTACTAAAAATAAACACATGTCTTTAATGAATTTGCAAAATACTTGCTTTGCAGAATACTACCATTAAAATACCCATATGCAACTGTAGACTGAGTTCATCAAATTTCTTGAACAAAGAAATTATTTCTATTAAGTGTTGGATTACTGCCATATTCTCTAGAGCTTAACTTAAAATCAGCAAAAGTAGATAAATGCTAGCAATATTATCATAATAGGCCTAATTTCAGTTGTCTTTTCTGCCTTCATCATAATTTGAAGAACATGTTATAAATGGATGAGATCTCAAATTTCTCACCACACTATTTGTGGGAGTCAACTGGGTCTTGGATATTTCTGTGCTTCCTTCCAGTTGTGAGGCACCAGTAGTTTCATGAGGTAAATTAATCACGGGGGATTTTGGTGTTTCATTCAATATATTATCTTCATCAAGCATTTTACAGTTTCTATAAGATAAAACAGAAAATTGTCTTTAATTTTAACACTCTTCTGCTGCCTTAGAACTACATCTAAGTTATGTCCCTTTTCTCAGACTTAGCAAAAACAAAAAAGCAGATTATAGTATATTAGAATAAAGTATATAGACTAGAATATGTTCTTTATTTCCTACCTGCTGTATTGCCATAAAATACATCAATCTTTCCAAATCATGGGCCTAGAAACCACAATTATTTTTGAGATGTGTGTCAGCCATCTTTCTTAAGGCTTAAGAGCTCTTTATTTAATATTTGTCTAGATGGTCCACAAAAATTAAGATCACCACTCAGCCTCTAGAGAGAAAATGTAAACTGCAAGGGCATCAGTTAAACTAGTTAGACGCTTGGAGAAAAAATAAACAAAATTCTGAGTTTAAGTTGACACATAACTGCTACCGAAGTTCAGGGAAGTATTAAAGAGCTACTTATGAAATATCCCCAAACTTGTAGTATGGCTGCAAGCTAAATGTTCTGGAACAGGAACATCCATGGTCACATGTGGGACATGCCAGCAGAACCAATTACCTCATACTCCTGCAATATGCAGTAAGATCATCCAAAGTTGTTGCGTTATTATTACTTATGTATGCATAGACATGATCCAACAAATTTGTCTTCTTGAAAATTTGAAACTACAGATGAAATACTACTCAGAAATAACAAGGAGTGAACTACTGATGTGTGCAAGAATATAGATGAATCCCAAAGGCATTTTGCTAAGTGAAAGAAGTCAGACACAAAAGGCATATTGTATTACTCCAATTATATGACATCCTGAAAGGTAAAGCTACAGGGACAGAAATCATATTAAAGGTTGCCAGGGATTAGGGGTGGAGTGAAGGGACAGACTACCAAGAGCCATGAGAGAACATCTGGGGAAATGGAAATGTTCTATATCTCACTCTAGTAGTATTTTAAATGACTATATTGTCATTTTTAGTGCACTGAATTGCACATTTAAAAGGGATGAATTCTACTGTGTGTAAATTGTCCTCATTAAATGTGAATTTTTAAAAACTAAAGACATAAGATTTTAGAAGTGTGTCTAGCTGAGAAGAGTCTAATTAACCACTTGTTTTATTTATTCATTTTAGTATTTCTTGCACAGGGAATAATCTCCTTCAAAGGCAGCCTTCAATTTCAATGGCAAGAATCAGCCAAAAGAGCAAATTTACTTAGAGTAAATTACTATGCAGCATCACATTTTTTGTTCATTCAGTCAATATTTTTAAAACTTCTATGTGTCAGACACTGTGCCAGGTGCTGGAAACATATCTTGGAAATGTCTGATTGTCCTATTTATGAAAGTTCACTCCACTACAATACCCAGACCCATTTTACTCATAGGTTACAGATGTACTTCCAAATTATAATTTTTTTCAAGTTTTCTTAATATTTAACATGAAAAACATTAATAAACATTCAAGAGTAGTGATGATTTTTCACAATTTATAGTATTAGGAATTAAGTAACATCGTCAATTCCATTTCTAGTTTATTTTCTATTCTGGCATAAGTCTGAGATGAATTCATACACACTCTATAGTCCATATGTAACTTGTATTAATAGTTACCCACAATAAATGCAATAACAAAAAAATCTCAGAACAAAATTCTATTTAACATTTCATTCAAAAAAGCACAGGCACAAATTATTCTATTACACATTTATTTAAATATCGAACACTGTCACTGTGATATATATTTTTATTTTATCTTCAAATACTTGTATGAGTAATCAACTATCACAGGATTTATAAAGAATCATTACAGAATGTTTTAAATAAAAAATTAAAACTTGGAAAGTTAAATGTAGTCTAATAAAGGTAATTGAGTTATCCTTTTTTATAATCACTTTATTGAAAAATAATCCATATAGCCATAAGATTCATCCTGTTAAAGTGTACTATCCAGTGGTTATTAGTATGTTAACAGAGTTGTGCAACCATCACCAATATCTAATTTTAAAACATATTCATCCCTCAAAAAGAAATTCCACATGCATTAGCAGTCTCTTCCCATTGCCTCTTCCTCCTGCTCCTGGCAACCATTAATCTACTTTCTGTCTCTATAGATTCACACTTTCTAGATATTTCATATAAATGAAATACAGTATGTGGTCTTTCATGTCTAGCTTTTTCACTTAGCATAATGTTTCAAGATTCATCTGTGTTGTAGCATATGTAAATATTTCATTCCTCTTTATGGTCAAATAATATTCTACTGTATGACTACACAATACTTGTTTATCTCAACAGTTGCTGGACAGCTGAGTTATTTCCACTTTTTGGGTATTATGAATAATGCTGCTGTGAACATCGATGAACAAGTTTTTATGTGGACATAGGTTTCCAGTTCTTTTGGGTATATACATAGGAGTGGAAATGCTGAGCCACATAGTAATTCCATGTTTAAACTTCTGAGGAACTGCCAGAATATGTTCCAAAAAGGCTATACCATTTTATAATCCCACCACAATGTATAATAGTTCAGTTTCTTCACAACCTCACCAACACTTGTTATTACATTTTTGATTATAGCTTTCCTAGTAGATGTGAAGTGGTATCTCATTGCGGTTTTAATTTGCATTTCCCTGTGACTAATGATGTTGAACATTTTTTCATGTTCTATTGACCATTTGTATACCTTCTTTGGAAAAATGTCTATTCAAATCAGTTATGCATTTTAAAATTGGGTTGTTTGGCTTTGCATTGTTGAGAATTCTTTAGATATTCTGAATGTAAGTCTGTTATATGTGATTTACAAACATTTTCTCTCATTCTGTGGTTGTGTTTTCACTTTCTTAACTGGGTCCTCAGAAGCACAGAACTTTTAAGTGTAATGAAGTCCAATTTATCTACTTTTTCTTTGTTTGCTTGTGTTTCTGGTGTTATAACCATTACCTAATGCAAGGTCACAAAGATTTATACCTGTTTTTTCCTAAGAGTTTTATAGTTTTAGTACTTATATTTAGGCCTCTGATCCATTTTAAGTTAATTTTTATACAGTGTGCAGTGAGAGTCTAACTTCATTCTTTTGCATGTGGATATCCAGTTGTCCCAGCATCATTTGTTGAAAAGATTATTATTTCCCCCATTTAATTGTCTTGACACCTTTGTCAAAAACCAACTGGCCCTAAATGTGGGGATATAATTCTGGACCCTCAATTCTATTTCCTTGATTTATACGTCTTTCTTTACACCAGGACTGTCCTGATTACTGTAGATTCATATTAGGTTTTGAAATCAAGAAGTGTGAACCCTCCAACTCTTTTCTTCTTTTCTAAGATTGTTTTGGCAATTAAGTTACTCTTAAGTCTTTCAAATATATTCCAAATTTTGTTTAAATATGTTATGCATTTTCATATCTTTAATATAAAATATGCTACTATTACAAATGAGCTGGATCTAAAAATACATTTTAAATAATCATAAATGAATTCAAAACTTGCATATTATCATACTATCATGACATTTTCATTAACATTTTGTTGTTTCTTCAATATCAGTGATTAAAATTAGTATTTATATGGAATCTACGTACTTAGATTTTCAACAATTTGAAAAAAAAGCTAATTAAGTATAGCAAAGGATTTACTTTACTTTCCTCATAAGTGTCTTAAAATAAATAATCTCCCTAGAGTGAAAAGGTCATACTTCCTCATCAGCAATGAAATTCAGCTGTGAAAACAAAATGTTATACTTATCACATTATCACTCAGTTTAATATCCTCAGATATTTCATTAATGCATTCAAAAAACCAACACTTACTAAGCACCCACTATTGGGGAGGAAGAATTAATATTAGTGCTTCTAAGTGAAATGTGCTATAATTTAATTTACTAAAATATAAAACCAACTTTTTTTTTCTTATTTGGTTTTCTCTTTGACTTCTCAAAAAAGCATGGGTTTTGGTACTCCTGGCAGAATAATTTCACAGATACATATGTAGAGAAAAGAGTGAAAAATGAACAAACTAGAACTGACATGTATAGACCTAAATGTTCCTTCAAAATAGGTAATGAGTAGGACTAATTATACAGAATCTAAATACCATATAAAAAACATTGTTTTTTTTTTTTTTTTTTTGAGACGGAATCTCGGTCTGTCGCCCGGGCTGGAGTGCAATGGCTGGATCTCAGCTCACTGCAAGCTCCGCCTCCCGGGTTTACGCCATTCTCCTGCCTCAGCCTCCCGAGTAGCTGGGACTACAGGCGTCAGCCACCTGGCCTGGCTAGTTTTTTGTATTTTTTAGTAGAGACGGGGTTTCACCGTCTTAGCCAGGATGGTCTCAATCTCCTGACCTCGTGATCCACCCGTCTCGGCCTCCCAAAGTGCTGGGATTACAGGCTTGAGCCACCGAAAAAACATTTTAATGTGAGTAAAAGGAAAAACTAAAGAAATGACGAGCTTTTCTACGGTTGGTTTATGGTTCAGATCCCTCTCTTAAATTCACACTGGTTGGAAGAAAAGAATTACAGCAAAGGGGTCCTAACAACTTCTACAAAGCATATAAACTTTTTTTCTATTCTTTTTTAATGTCTTAAATATTTCAACATGCAAAAATACAGAGAATATATGTAGTCTATCTACATATCTACGAATATAAATACTTGTGTATCCACCACCCCAATAGAAACATTTTCTCATATTTGCTCCAGATTAATTACAAATACAATTCAAGCCCTCTCCATGCCAGCTTCAATCTTGCTCCTTTCCCTCCCATTCCTTCTCCAACAGTAAACATTAACCTGAATTTGATGCTTGTTATTCCCATGCATGTCTTTATACTTTCATTATTTGTATGTATGCATCCATTATTTTATAGAAATTACGTATGTTTTATATGTTCATAACCTTTTTGGTTTTTTTACCTCAATATTATGGTGGGGAGATTTATCCATATTTTAACCTGAGCGCTCTCTTAGTTCATTCTCTTTCATATAATTATAGGACTATACCAAATTCATTTAGCCTTTCTGCAGGTGTTTTCACAATTCAAATGAGTGCTATAGTAAACATTCTCATACAGCAAGGTGTAGTTGGTAAGAGCATCAACTCTGGAAACAGTTGGCTTGAGTTTGGATCCCACCTCTGCCATGTATTAAGCTGTGACCTTGGGCAAGTCTTAATCCTTCTGTGTCCCAATTTCTTCATCTGTCATATAGGGATATTAACAATACCTAGTCCTCATAGACATTATTATGGAGAATAAAAAGTTCACACATGTAAAGCTTGTACAACAGTAAGCAGTGTTTTTATGTGGTCGACCCTGCAAAACAGAGCTAGTTCAAAAAACGGGAAAATCCCAATGATATCAAGAAACGTCTAAAAGTGTATTTCAATGCTTCCTATCTAATACATATCTAATACCACTTCCCCTTGCCAGCAGACAGTGGACTCTCCTTCTCTGGAAATCAGGCAGCTGCCTCCCCTGGGCAGACATCTCTCATGATAATACTCAAATTCAAGATCTGCCCCCACCTTCCCTCATGGCTTCTAGTCTAATAACCAGGGTTACCTCATCATTACCTGACTACAGAAGTACTGTCCTTGCTTCGACAGGAAACTAAATACTCATTAAGAAGCTACAGGACCTAGCTACTGGCAGAAACCACAAGAATGTGCCTTTAATGGTGTGATACAGTAAGAAGTGCATATCTTGGTCTTCATTTCTGGTTCCTGGCTAGAGCTCCGAAACAAATGAAAGGAGTATCTTTTGTACCTGAATGTATGTTAATGAGGTGACTTTTGGAAAGCCTCTAAAGATGAAGGGCTAGTTGTTAGGAAAACCAATCATGATTAGAGGATAGGAACTCCCAGCCTCACCACCAGGGAGGGAAGAGGGGCTAGAGATTGACTTAATCACATTGGCCAATGATTTACTCAATCATGCCTTTGTAATGAAGCCTCCATAAAAACCCAAAAAGACAAAGTGTGTCCATGTGCTGGGACAGTGGTGCACCCCAACACTCCACTAGAACAGAAGCTCCTGTGCTGGGGACCCTTCCAGACCTCACCCTATGTATCTCTTCACCTGGCTGTTAATTCAGATCCTGTAATATAGCACTTGTAATAAATCAGTAATCTAGTAAGTAAACTGTTCCTGAGTTCTGTGAGCCCTTCTAGCAAATGACAGAACCCAAGGTTTAAATAGCCTGAGAAAAGCACAGTGCTGTGAAAGTGGGTTTATTTTCAGTTTCATCAATACGAAAAAATACAAAATTCACTAATCCCATAACCTGATATATTTAAAGTGTGACACTGGCCTTAAAGACACTGGTCTTTCACGCTAAGGGAATAAGCTAATTTGAATCAATATAAATGAAATTTAAATAGACATATAATAGTTTAAATAAGTTATCAGGCAATGACCATACTGTGTTTCATAAGGATGCACACTTTCCTAATTTTTGAAAAAATTATGTAATTCTATTATGAAAGTTTATTGTAACAAAAAAATCACTGCTTTACATGTCTCATTTCAACAGCTAGTTTAAAATAGCATGCCTCATACATGTATGATAAGAGAAAAAGACATGTATTTTAATGTAGTAATCAATGGTTAATGAATTTCATTTAACTAAAAAGCAACTTCCTGACATTTTTTTCCACTTACATTTAAGCATTTTTAAGATATAATTTATATATGAAATGCACATATCTGGGCCGGGCGCGGTGGCTCAAGCCTGTAATCCCAGCACTTTGGGAGGCCGAGACGGGCGGATCACGAGGTCAGGAGATCGAGACCATCCTGGCTAACACGGTGAAACTCCATTTCTACTAAAAAATACAAAAAACTAGCTGGGCGAGGTGGCGGGCGCCTATAGTCCCAGCTACTCCGGAGGCTGAGGCAGGAGAATGGCGTGAACCCGGGAGGCAGAGCTTGCAGTGAGCTGAGATCCGGCCACTGCACCCCAGCCCGGGTGACAGAGCAAGACTCCGTCTCAAAAAAAAAAAAAAAAAAAAAAAAATTGAAATGCACATATCTGAAGTGTGAAATTTGATTAGTTTTGACAAATGCATACACCCACATAATCTGCACCCTTAACAAGACACAGAGTATGTCCATATTTGTTTAAAAGCTGAAACAAAGCCAAACAAAAAGTTCCTTTGTAGCTTCTTACTAGTCAATCCCCTTGGAAACAACCATTGATTAAATTTCTATTTAACAGATTAATTTACTTATTACAGAATTTAATATAAATGTAATCATATAATAGACACCGTTTTGTGACTTGCTTTTCTTTTTGGTAGATTCCTCAGGATTTTCTAAACACACAACCATGTCATCTGCAAATAAACACAGTTTTACTTCTTCTTTTCAAATCTGATATATTTTATCTTTGTTGTATTCCCAATCTTAGGGGGAGAACTTTCAACATTTCACTAATAGGTTTTTTGTAGGAAAAAAGTTTCCTTCTTTTCCTTGTTTTCTCAAAAATTTTAAAAATCATGAACAGGTGTTGAATTTTGTCAAAATTATTTTTGAGCATCTATTAAAATGATAGTTCTTTAGTCTGTTATGGTGAACTGCTTTGATTTTTATATGATAAACTAACCTTGTATCCCTTGGACAAGCCCCACTTGGTAATAGAGTATTATCCTTTTTACATATTGCTGGATTTGATTTGTAAATACTTTATTATGAGGAATATTGGTCCATAGTTTTGAGGGTTTTTTGTAAAATCTTATCTGATTTTAGTGTCTAAATTATAGAAGCTTCCTAAAATGAGCTGGGAAGTATATCCTCTTCTATTTTTTGAGAAAAAAGAATAATATTGGCATTATTTCTTCCTTGTAAGTTTAACAGAATTCATCAGTGAAGATCCTTACAGGAAATACTTAAATTATGAATTCAATTTTTTAAATAAATATAGAATTCATCAGATGTCTATTTTTCCTGAATTCATTTTGTTTTTTAAGAAATGTACCCATTCATTTCAACTGCCAAATTCATTGGCATAAAGTTTTACATAATATTTCCTCATTATTCTTCTAAGGTCTATAGTATCAGTAATGATATCCCCTCTTCTACTGTTGATATTGATAATTTATGTTTTCTCACTTTTTTCTTGGGAAGCTTTACTACAGTTTCATCAATTTTATTAATCTTTTCACCAAACCAGCCCATAGCTTTACTGATTTTCTTTTTGTTCATTTTTCATTTCACTGACTTCTACTTCTTACTTTTTTTCTATTTTTCTTTGAGATTAATTTGCTTTTTGTCTATCCTCCCAAAGTAGAAGCACAGATCACTGGTTTTATAGATTTCTTCTCTTCTAATACAGGCATTCGACTATAAACGTCCCCCTAAGGGTCAATTTAGCTGCATCTCACAAATTTTTATGCTGTTTTCAATATCACTCTGTTCAAAATGTTTTCCAATTTCCCTATGACTTCTCTTTGATCCAAGGGTAATTTAGAAATGTGTTATTTAATTTCAAAATATTTGTATATTTGTGTAGCTATTATTAATGGTTTCTGAATTAATACCATTGCTATCAGAGAACATACTCCGTATAATTCTGTCCATCTACTTCTATAAGTCTAGTTTATGCATTCTATAATTTAAAAGCTGAAATGAAGCCAAGTGATCTCGTAATGAAACTAAAAAACCTAGTGTATGAATTTTAACTGTAAGCCAGACATCAGTATACTTATTCTAATACATTTCCTCAGTTTCTCTGTTCTATATTTTCTGCTATTTTTATAAGAAAGAGGAGTTAGACAAGTGTAAGTCGGAAGTTAATACCTTAATAAAATTCAAAAAGGTAAAAAAATGAGGAAAAGGTAGTCAATTTCAAATTAACTTATTGAATACTGTCAGATGGAAAATACATTCTGAATACGACGGTAAAAGATACCACCTATGGGAGCAACTGCTATCAAGGCATAGTAAGTTTCCAAAGTCAAATGTTTTCCAGAAATAGATACACATGTGCGTGTGCACAAAACACACATACATGCATGTGCATGCACACACACACGTGTACACATACATTACACACCTACTCTATCTCCAGTTTAACGGTTTCTACTGGTTCCTACCGAAGGATTTGTGATGGCTGAGGAATTAGATTAAAAATAACATTCTTACTCTCATTTCATCAAGACTTACCTTAAGGTACATTCCATTTCCACTTCAGAGGGTATGGAGAGAACGCGGAAAATGTATTTGTCAACTAACAAAGAAAAACTCTCTCCAGGATTCAAATAGCACCATAGATTTGTCTTCAATGGTAAGAGCTGACTCTTCTCTGAAGACTGATAAAAACACGGATTTGTGTGTATCTAACAAATTTAAAAAGAATATAATTAAATGTTAAAAAGAATATAATACAATAATGTTGTAACTCAAAATTATGACAAAAATACAATTAAATTAAATATGAATTCACAACTTTGGTATCAAAACAATTTAAGCATAAACTTAGACTTAAAAGTTTAATAAATCTAACTCTTATGAGTACCATAATTTTATATAAAAGAGAAAAGAAGCTATGGTATACCTCCCATTTCTCCAGGAATCAAAGAAAAAAAGCAAAGTTATCAACTAACTGGTTAAAAGAGCCTTCTATTTTGCTTAATAGAGACAACTGGACATCACAAGAAGAAACATGAAAAATAATTCTTAGTATGGAAAAACTGAGTCTCCCAATTTCCATATCCAAAATGTACTAATCTCCTGACAATGGCTAGTTTTCTTACCATTTATTTTCTCCTACTAATTTCTTACTACAATTAAAAAATAAGAAACTACAATGCTATGGTTTGAATGTGTCCCCCAAAGTCCATTTGTTGGAAACTCCAACCCTAAGGCAACAGCGCTGACAAGTAGGACCTTTAACATGTAGGTCATAAGGGAAATGTCCTCACGAATGGATGGATTAATGACATTATCACAAGAGTGGATTCATTATCTCGGGAGCAAGTTTGCTATCTCAAGAGCGGGTCTGTCATAAATGCAAGTTTGGTCCTCTCTTGCTTACTGTCTCATGCATCCTCTCTCTCCATGTAATGCCTTCCACCACATTATGATGCAGCAAAAAGGCTCTCACCAGATGTGGCCCCGGCATTTTAGACTTTGCAGGTTCCAGAACGGTGAGCCAAATAAATGTCTGTTCATTATAAATTACCCAGCCTCGGGTATTCTGTTATTGCAGCACAAAATGAACTAAGACATATGGGAAGGAAGATTCTAATCAAATCTCTCAAACAAACAACATGGCTTTCTTTCTACCTCCTGAAAGAGGAATCATCTTA
The DNA here is from genome assembly GCF_002776525.5 of Piliocolobus tephrosceles. NCBI lineage: Eukaryota > Metazoa > Chordata > Mammalia > Primates > Cercopithecidae > Piliocolobus > Piliocolobus tephrosceles. The sequence continues at coordinate 69,129,652 of NC_045448.1, read as the reverse complement.
TTTGTTTAAATGAAATTCCCACTATGAAGATCATCCACATTCAAATCAAAGTAGTAAAGAGATCTCAAAGTTAGAACTATTGCAATATCCACTATTTTAAATTATGTTTGCCACTATTTCCATGTTAGCAAAGATAACAAGAGTTGCTTCAAAAAACAAAAAAGACCTATTACGAGGTGCCTTAAAAATTCTAACCAGATTCAAGCTAAAATTGGCCATTTCCATGAGTCAAATAGTCTTTTTGTCATCAATATCACTGGGTTTTTATAATAAATAAGCTTTAGGATATGACAAGGTAATCTACATAGTGCAGATCTTTGTGTTGTTGTTTTTTTTTTTTTTTAAAGCACAATCTTATATAGAGCACCTATCTCTATTACCCTTCCTTCTATCTATTTCATCAGTTTAAATGAGACTTTTTCTGCAGATATCACAGCAAAGTAATTACCACCCTGGGAATGGACATATGCTGAGCAATAATAACAACAAAAAAGACACATCTTTGAAGCTAGAATGAATATAATCCACCTGGTTCTGACCATTCAATTTCATGAGAATCTGGCCATACATCATATTTCTATCCTTTAAATCTGTGTTACAAGAAAGCAGTAAAATAAAACTTGGAGATAAAGAGCAGAGGTAGAAATTTAAAACAGAGATGATACAAATTTGGTTGGCCATTATTTTATTAGTCAAACTATACACAAGATTGCATAAGAATGGAGATGCAGTGTGATTTATGCAATATTGTATTCCTAAAAAGAGTAGTGAATGTTTGATATTTAAATTCAAGTTATAATTTTAACAATGTTTAGAAATCTTTCACCATGCTAACAGCCACTCCTAATTTCTCTCTCTCAAAGCTGTCCTCTGGCTCTTAGCAGGTTGAGCTTTTGAGTGCAACAAGCACACAACAAATCCACAGGCTCTGAGCTTGTGTCCACTGCTGAACTTGGGAATCGTGCCCTGTATTCCTCATCCTTTTGGGCAAAGGCTCCCTTTCCTTGAGTATGTCATGGTCATCAGAGTCAGGAATGTTGAACTAACAGGAGAAGCAAGAGTCAGAACAGGAATCCACATAGCTTTGGTCTGAACTCTGAATATTCTTTAAGTGAGGCTTGCTTCTGATTATAGGCTAAGGCCTATAATGCTCATGTTATAGGCATTTATAGGCTAAGGCCTTTAATGCTCATGTTTTTACTCATGAGCATTAAAAAAATTCAGATGAGTCTCTAAACAACGTTAAATACTGACATAGTCCCAAACTTACAAAGGCTAGGATGTTAAATACAAAGGCATAAAACTGTAAGAGTGGAAAAGGTAAAATGCTTAAGGAAACTACATTTCTTTACAAACGTATCACAAACCCAAAGATAATGCAATATTCTGTTTGAGTATATTTTCCTCAGTGGAAAGCACTTAATATTTAAATTATAGTTGGTTAAACATTGGTAGTCAGCAAATCCAGCCACAAAGAAAGTGAACCCATAAGTATGGTCCATGATCATCTTTTCCTTTTCCTAAAACTGTTCATACAGGAGATTCCAAAATGAAGAGTAAAAATGACATTAAAGTCTAATGTTTGATCCTCTAATGTAAACCTAAATTTGTATTACTCACTGAATAAGTTAAAAAATCAATGTCAAACTACATATGCTCCAACTAAAATGCTACACGTACATGAAGTCCAAAAGGTAGTTTTTAAAAAGTTACAAAGTATACAAAAATCTAACAATATTAATAAACAAAAAGGAAGATTACACACCAAAAAATTAGGAATGAAAACAATGACATAATTATATAAAACATAAAAGTTTTGAAAAATAACAGAATACTGTAAATACTTTACAGCAATACATTTGTAAATATGGCCAAAATAGACAATCACCTAATAACACCAAATAGATTTTTTTAAAGTATGTTTACGTGTATGTATGTGCAGCCTGTTTGAAAGTATTTATTTATACCCAGGCTGGAGCGCGGTGGCATGATCTCTACTCACTGCAACCTCTGCCTCCAGGTTCAAGCAATTCTTGTGCCACAGCCCCCTGAGCAGCTGGGACTACAGGCGCCCGCCACCACAACTGGCTAATTTTTGTATATTTAGTAGAGCTGGGGTTTCACCACCTTGGCCAGGCTGGTCTCAAACTCCTGGCCTAAAGTGATCTACCTGCCTTGGCCTCCCAAAGTGCTGGGAATACAAGCATGAGCCTCTGCACCTGGCTTGAGAGTATTTAATTATTATAGAAAGGCGATTGAATTGGACTTGTAATATTTCAAAAGTGCAATCAATAATTAAAAATCTTTTCAATCCCTGCCAAAACCCCTTTTTCTGAATATTCAAACTTTTCTTCATATCACAAAAGTGTTAAGGATCCCCAACTGCTTTATGAGACAAGTTTAACTTTGATTCTAAAAGCAAACAAGGGGCAGAAAAATATTGGCAAACCCAACCCTACTGTGATTAAAAGATATAACTACCTACACGAGAGACGTAATGTTGGTGTGTGCCTTTTAACAAATTCATGAGATTATAAATTCAAACTTCAATAGGTTATGCTATAACTTTAAAAGTGGTGCAAAGGATGCATTATCCCTGCAAAAAATGGAACTAAAATACAAATCAATTTCCTACAGCTTTCTCTTAGAGTTATCATTAAATATCAAAGAATGATAGATGTATACCCCCAAAAGCACCTTATTTTCAGTGTTTTTTTTTTTTTTTAATTTGGATAGCTTTTTTTTAACAAAATAAGTTGAGGAAGGCTATTATTATAGGATCTTCCAGATATTTCACAAGTACACTTTTCATTTCAAGAGAAGAAAAACAATCTCAATTCAAGAACTTTGTGCAATAAAAAAAATAACAAGCACCCAAAGACGTATATTTTGAGAGTCAATAACAAAAGGCAAAAAAGAAAAACTGCAACTTATATGTAGTTATAGAGCTACTGCCTCAATCATCCAAGACCCCCAAGTGAGTAAGATTTTATTAAAATGAAATAAAAGCACTGACAGCTATGAATTTACCCTGAGGGCATAACCAATCACTGGTGATACAGTCATTTACAAAGAACATCATCATCAGTTTGCCTTTGTAATGTCTTTTCTCTCTGCTGATACTAGGCTGTAGATTAAATTTAAATGACATATAGGCCGTCGCCGCCGCCCCCCGTCCCGGCCCCCCCGGGTTCCCTCAGCCCAGCCCGGTCCAGCCCGGTTCCCGGGAGGATGAAGTTCGTGTACAAAGAAGAGCATCCGTTCGAGAAACGCCGCTCTGAGGGCGAGAAAATCCGAAAGAAATACCCGGACCGGGTGCCGGTGATAGTAGAAAAGGCTCCCAAAGCTCGGATAGGAGACCTGGACAAAAAGAAATACCTGGTGCCTTCTGATCTCACAGTTGGTCAGTTCTACTTCTTGATCCGGAAGCGAATTCATCTCCGAGCTGAGGATGCCTTGTTTTTCTTTGTCAACAATGTCATTCCACCCACCAGTGCCACAATGGGTCAGCTCTACCAGGAACACCATGAAGAAGACTTCTTTCTCTACATTGCCTACAGTGACGAAAGTGTGTACGGTCTGTGAAGCTGCTGTCCCTCAGCTGGAGGGGGGTCTCGTTCTACAAAGAGAGAGGTGGCCCCCTTTTCTTGACCTCCTCCTCCTTCAAGCTCAAACACCACCTCCCTTATTCAGGACGGGCACTTCTTAATGTTTGAGGCTTTCTCCCCAGCCTCTCTTAGGAGGGGTAATGGTGGAGTTGGCATCTTGTACCTCTCCTTTCTCCTTTCTTCCCCTTTCTCTGCCTGCCTTTCCCATCCTGCTTTAGACTTCTTGATTGTCAGTCTCTGTCACATCCAGTGATTGTTTTGGTTTCTGTTCCCTTTCTGACTGCCCAAGGGGCTCAGAACCCCAGCAATCCCTTCCTTTCACTACCTTCTTTTTTGGGGGTAGTTGGAAGGGACTGAAATTGTGGGGGGAAAGGTAGGAGGCACATCAATAAAGAGGAAACCACCAAAAAAATAAAAATAAATAAATGACATATAAAAAAGCTAACATCCTCTCCTCATGAGCTAGCACCATCTCCTCATGCACCATTTCCAAGAACTGCTGCAGAGCTACAGCATTTTTTATAGGAGACATATTAGAGGGAAAAAGGCAGAAAGTCATCCAGTGTAAAAGTACAAATTGCCCTATTGCATTCAACTCTCCTTGTCAAAGCTATTTTTTTATTTGGTGGTAAGTTTGGATTTCCAAGTTAAAGAAAAGTAGAAAAACATTTAATCACTTAAATATAATTTGAGGTATGCAGTATACAGATGGGATCATCATAACAAAACATTTGCTATATTCATTTATGTAATTTTACAAATATTTTTAACTAAAATTTCCCTCTTGACATTTCATTACACTTGTATAGATACCTTGCTTTAGTAGATCAAAGAATTTGTGACTGATGAGGGAACAGAGAATAAGTGATATTTGACAAACATTAAGATAAAATGAATGAACTAGAAGTCACTTGTCCATCTCATTCTGATTTTCAAGATCTTTAAACTTCCACTAACAATTAAAATCAGTGTTAGAAATTCTCTAAATGTCTTTAAATTGCACCTTGTAGACAGTGCAGCTACAATAAGCTGCTGAATAAATATATCAATCTATTTCAAGATAATGGGCATTTTATTGAAACCATATTAATATAAACAAGGTTATTAGCTAGTCAGGTTTCTAATGTGCAACTCAAGTCTTTAGCCCATTTTTCTACTGGATTCTTTATTTTTTTCTCACTGATTAAAGGCATCTGTCATATGTTTTGGATAGCCTTCCTGATATAGCTCAGATATGTGTCACTGGCCAAATCTCATGGGGAATTGCAACCCATAATGCTGGAAGTGGGGCCTGGCAGGAGGTGCTTGGATTATAGGGGCAGATGCCTCATGGCTTGGTGCTGTCTTAAAGATAATGAGTTCTCGTGAGATCTGGTCATTTAACTAATACAGAGCGGGCACCTCCCACTCTGTATTAGTCTGTTTTCACCTAAGACTGGGTAATTTATTAAAAACAACAACAACAAGAGGTTTAATTGACCCACAGTTCTGTAGTCTGTACAGACAGCATGGCTGGGGAGGCCTCAGGAAACTTTCAATCATGGTGGAAGGCAAAGGGGAAGCAGGCAAATACTATATTGCTGGAGCAGGAGAAAGAGAGAGAAGGGAGAAGTGCTACAAACGTTTAAACAACCAGATCTCGTGAGAACTCACTCACTATCGTGAGAACAGCAAGGGGGAAATCCAATGCCACCATGATCTAATCACCTCCCACCAGGCCACTCCTCCAACACTGGAGATTACAATTCAACACGAGATTTGGGCAGGAACACAAATCCAAACCATATCACCCTTCCACTCTCTCTTGCTTGCTCCTGCTTTCAACATATGATGTGCTGGTTCCCCCTTTGCCTTTTTCCATGATTGTAAGCTTCCTGAGGCCTCTCTAGAATCCGAGCAGATGCCGGCACCGTGCTTCATTTCATGTAAAGTCTGCAAAACTGTGAGCCAGTTAAACCTCTTTTTATAAATTACTCAGTCTCAGTTTATAGCAATATTAAGAATGGCCTAATACAGAAAATTGGGACTGGAATTGGGGCATTGCTACAAAGATACCTAAAAGTGTGGAAGTGACTTCAGAACTGCCTAACAGGCAGCAGTTAGAAGAGTTTGGAAGGCTGAGAAGAAGACAGGAAGATGAGAGAAAGTTTGGAATTTCTAAGAGATTGGTTAAATGACCAAATGATCAGCAAATTTGTGACCAAAATGCTGATAGTGATATGGACAAGGAAGTCCAGGCTAAGGAGGTCTCAGATGGAAATGAGAAACTTATTGGGAACTAGAACAAAGGTCAAGTATGTTATGCCTTAGCAGAGACCTTGGCTGCACTTGGTTCATGTCCTAGGGATCTGTGGAAGTCTTACCTAAAGAAAGATGATTTAGGGAATCTGGTAGAGGAAACCTCTAAGCAGCAAAGTGTTCAAGAAGTAGCCTGGTTGCTTCTAACAACCTGCACTCAAATGCATAAGCAAAGAAATGACTTAAAGTTGCAACACATATTTAAATAGGAAGCAGAGTGCAAAAGCTTGATAAATTTGTAGCCTAGCCATGTGGCAGAGAAATAAAAAGCTTTTTCAGGAGAAGGATTCAAGGAGGCTGTGAAGCAACCACTTGCTAGAAATATGTGCACAACTAAAATAAAAGTCAGGCTAGGCACGGTGGCTCACACCTGTAATCCCAGTACTTTGGGAGGCCAAGGCGGGTGGATTACCTGAGGTCAGGAGTTCGAGACCAGGCTGGTTAACATGGCGAAACCTCATCTCCACTAAAACTACAAAAAATTAGCTGGGCATGGTGGCATGTGACTGTAATCCCAGCTACTTGGGAGGCTGAGGCAGGTTGAACCTTGAATCCAGGAGGCAGAGGTTGCAGTGAGCTGAGATCATGCAACTACACTCCAGCTTGGGCGACAGAGCAAGACTCCATCTCAAAAAACAAACAAACAAATTATAATATCCAAGAATTATATAATTATTCTTCCATATCCAAGAATTATTCCAAGAATTATTTCTCCATATCCAAGAAAATGGAGAAAAGGCCTCAAATGCATTTCAGAGACCTTCATAGCAGCCCCTCTTATGACAGGCCCAGAGGCCTATGAGAGAAGCATGATCTCATGGGACAGTACCAGGGCCCGGCTGCCCTGCATGTCCTTGGGACAGTTCTATCCACATTCCCACTGCTTTGGCTCTGGCCATGGCTCAAAGGACCCACGTACAGCTTGAGCTGCCACTTTGGAGGATGCACGCCATAAGCCTTGACAGCTCTCACATGGTGTTAAGTCAGTGGGTGCATAGAGTACTAGCGTGGTGGATTCTTGGCAGCTTCCACCTAGATTTCAGAGGATGTACGGAAAAGCCTGGGTATCCAGGCAGAAGCCTGCTGCAAGGGCAAATCCCTTACAAGAGAACTTCTACTAGGGCAGTGCAGAGAATAAATGTGGGGTGGGAGGTCCCACACAGAGTCCTCACTTGGGACACTGCCTAGTAGAGCGGTGAGAAGAGGGCCACCATCCTCCAGACCCAAACATAGTATATTTACCAACTCCAGCCTGTGAGAGCAGCCTCAGGGGATGTACCCTGCAAAGCCAGAGGGGTGGAGCTGCCAAAGGTCTTGGGAGCCCACCCTTTGCATCAGTGTGCCCAGGATATGGACATAGAGTCAAAGATTGCTTTGGAGCTTTGACATTTACTGACTGCCCTGAAGGGTTTTTTGTTTTGTTTTGTTTTTTGTTTTTTTTGAGACAGAGTCTCGCTCTGTCGCCCAGGCTGGAGCGCAGTGGCCGGATCTCAGCTCACTGCAAGTTCTGCCTCCCGGGTTTACGCCATTCTCCTGCCTCAGCCTCCCGAGTAGCTGGGACTACAGACGCCCGCCACCTCACCCGGCTAGTTTTTTGTATTTTTAGTAGAGATGGGGTTTCACCGTGTTAGCCAGGATGGTCTCGATCTCCTGACCTCGTGATCCGCCCATCTCGGCCTCCCAAAGTGCTGGGATTACAGGCTTGAGCCACCGTGCCCGGCCGCCCTGAAGGGTTTTGAACTTGTGTTGGGCCTACTGACCCTTTGTTTTGAAACAGGGATGTTTACTCAATGCCTATACTCCCATTGTTTCTTAGCAGTAAATAACTTTTGATTTTACAGGCTCATAAATAGAAGAGATTTGCCTTGTCTCAGGTGAGACTTTGGCCTTCTGAGGTAATGCTGGAATGAGTTAAGACTTTGGAGAATTATTGGGAAGGTATGATTGTATCTTGCAATGTGAGAAGGATATGAGATGTGCGAGAGGTCAGGGGAAGAATGATATAGTTTGGGTATTTGTCCCCACCTGAAACTCATGCTGAATTGTAATCCATAAATGCTGGAGGTGGGGCCTGGTGGGAAGTATTTTAATCACGGGGGTGGGAATACTTCATGGCTTGGTGCTATCTTCTGAATAGTGCATCAGTTCTCGTGAGACCTCGTAATTTAAAAGTGTGTGGCTTGTTCACAATAGCAAAGACATGGAGTTAACCTAAATGCCCATCAATGATGGACTGGACAAAGAAAATGTGATATGTATGTGTGTGTGCGTGTATATATATATATACACGCACACACACACACACCATGGAATACTATGCGGCCATAAAAAGGAGTAAGATCATGTCCTCTGAAGGGACATGGATGGAGTTGGAAGCCATTATCCTCAGCAAACTAATGCAGGAACAGAAAACCAAATACTGCATGTTCTCACTTATAAGTGAGAGCTGAATGATGAGAACATATGGACACAGGGTGGGAAATAATACACAGTGGGGTCTACTGAAGAGTGGAGGGTGGGAGGAGGGAGAACATCAGGAGAATAGCTAATGGATGCTGGGCTTAATAGCTGGATAATGGAATGATCTGTGTAGTAAACCACCATGGCACACGTTTACTTATGTAATAAACCTGCACACCCTGCACGTGTATCCCTGAACTTAAAAGTCAAAGAAGAAAAAAGTGTGTAGCACCTTCCCCTCACTCTCTCTCTCTTGCTCCTGCTTTCGACATGTGACGTGCCTATTTCCCCTTTGCCTTCTGCCATGATTGAAAGCTCCCTAAGGCTTCACCAAAAACCTAGCAGATGATGGCACCGTGCTTCCTGTAAGCCTACCCATGAGCCAATTAAACCATTTTTCTTTTTTTTTTTTTTTTTTTTTTTGAGACATCCGTCTCCTAGGCTGGAGTACAGTGGTGCAATCTCAGCTCACTGCAATCTCTGTCCTCCTGGGGTTCAAGTAATTCTCCTGCCTTGGCCTCCGGAGTAACTGAGATTACAGGCACCCACCACCAGGCCAGGCTAATTTTTTTTTTTTTTTTTTTTTTTTGAGACAGAGTCTCGCTCTGTCACCCAGGCTGGAGTGTAGTGGCATGGTCTCGGCTCACTGCAAGCTCCGCCTCCCGGTTTCACACCATTCTCCTGTCTCAGCATCCCGAGGAGCTGGGACTACAGGCGCCTGCCACCATGCCCGGCTAATTTTTTATATTTTTAGTAGAGACGGGGTTTCACCGTGTTAGCCAGGGTGGTCTCGATTTCCTGACCTCGTGATCCACCCGCCTCAGCCTCCCAAAGTGCTGGGATTACAGGCGTGACCCACTGTGCCTGGCCAAGCCTGGCTAATTTTTGTATTTTAAGTAGAGACAGGGTTTCACCATGTTGGCCAGGCTGGTCTTGAACTTCTGATCTTAAGTGATCTGCCCACCTTCACCTCCCAAATTGTTGGGATTACAGGTGTGAGCCACTGCACCCAGCCTAAATCTCTTTTCTTTATAAATTCCCCAGTCTCAGTTTCTTTATGTCAATGCATGAATGGCCTAATTACATGTGCCAGTTACATGTATTTTAATCATCTTCTCTCTGTTGTAGTTATCATTTTCATTATAGTGTCTTTTGATAAATGAAGTTTCTTATTTTAATTTCATTGGCTTTTTCCAACTGTTTTTATGGTTCATGCTTTTTATATCTTGTTTAAAAACCCTTCCCTACTCTAAAGTCATAAGGGTTTTTCCCTATATTATATTCTAAGAGTTTAATAGTTGGACTCTCACATTTAATCTACCTGGAGTAGCTTGTTGGGTCTGCAGTAGGGGTCTAATTTTTTTTTCCAAACAGATAACTGTCCCAGTACCATTTACTGATCAAAATTCCTCTTCCCCACTGACACACAATGCTAGCCCTGGCCCAATCCAATTTCCACACACATAAGTCCAAATCTAAGGTTGCTTTCAGTTCTAAAATTTTATTCAACTGAAGGCACTAAAACTTCTTAAGATAGAACATCAATTAGTTGTAACTTAAAGAAATTTTTTTAAAGAAGAGACACCCAATGCCAAGGGAATCCTGACTTCAGAAATATAACAGCAAGAAAATACTACACAGAGTTCAAAGAACCTGGGCTCTCATTCCCATTCTAGAATTTGCTGAGTATTTAAGATCAGACATTCTGCAGAAGGCTGTGACATTCTAAGTTGTCAAAAAAAAAAGTTACTCAAAAAAGGATAAAAAAGATCTACCTTTCTCCCATGTCTAAACATCACACTTATGGGAAAGTTTAGAAAATTACACTAAATAAGATTTAAATGATCACAAACAGAGGTAAAACTTAAATAAATCATTCCAAATTTTAGTTTTATATCTAGTCTCATGAGGAATTTTTGCTCTAGCTTCTAGCATTATTTCTACTACAGTTTTGTGCTCAAAAGACACCTGTTAATGTAATACATAGTGGTTTTATGATCTGAGTACCATCTAATTAAAGACTCAGTAAAAGTGAAGAGTATTTTCAAAAACGAGCCTTTTTATAATTGAACACTGCTAAAATCCCACATGGAAATTTGGCTCACTACATACTGGATAAAATTTAACTCAAGATTTTCAACTAATAAAATCATCTTTAATGTGGGCATACTTATTTTACATTATTAGTATTCTTTTGAATAACCACAGAAGTACAAAATATAACTGAATAATTTTCAGTCAAGTATAGACACAACTCCAACTAAGCACCTTTATTAAAGCCAACTTATAAAACATTTTAAAATATAAATGTCCTTAACACTGAGAAAAAATGTAAATGTTCAAAATATTCATGCATTAGTAAATATGACAGTTTTCTAATGACCTATTTTTGATATAAAAAAATTTAATGCCATGTCAATTTTGTTATAAGAAGGGTTTCTTCTTATCATTGAGTAAATAAAGAGTGTAAAGAGAAAACCTGATATCTACTGAGTTGTCCACAATTCCACTGGTTAATTTGCTCACAAAATAAATGGACACAGTGGCACAGCAGACACTGGAGACTCAGAAGGGTGGTAGTGTGAGAGGTGGGACAGCATTAAGAAATTACCTAATGGGTACAATGTATACTATTCAGGTAATGGTTACACTAAAAGCCCAGACTTCACCATTTCACAGTATAACCATGTAACAAAACTGCACTGTACTCCCTAAATCTATATAAATGAAAAATAATCATTTCTATATATGTTAAGTTCCTAAAATGAATCACTCACCATTTACAAATATTATACTACTATAAATTTTTCAGATATCATTGGAGCAAAAGCAGAGGTAAAAAAAAAAAAAAAGCTATAACAAGAGTTAACAGGTATTAATCAAGAGCTTGCCTTCATAACAGAGTGAAAAGTACTACTAGTTTATTGATTTGTTTTTCTATAACATCTGCATAGTTATCAGCAGGATTTGAATATTAACAACACAAACCAGAAAAGTCTATTCCTCTACTGCAGGAGCTGATACTTTCTGGTTTAGTATAAAAATAACTAGAAATCCACTCATTAAGGACTATTTAAATGATCTACTTAAAAAAAATTAAGTACTCGCTATAAAGTTCCTCTTTTTGTTAATATGAATTATAGAGCAGTAAATTTAAATCATGTAGAAAATCAGTGGTAAGTAATGGTTCCTTCACTTGAGAAGCCAAGGGTAATATTAAGCCAGAATTGCTATTTTGAAAAAAGTAAATCTAATAAACACGTTCTATTAGAAAAGGTAGGATAAGAATTTCAAGATCTCTCTATCCTTTCCTTTAATATACTTTAGTAACAACAACAAAAAAAAAAACATTTTAAGCCATGGTAGTCCATTGGCAGGGTGTTAGAAATTGGGCAATAGAGAAGAACATACTTTTGTAAAAATCTATCATGTTCCCACTCCTACATATGCCATAGATAGTTCTCACCACAGCATTTACTCATGCATTCAGCAAATATTAATTAAATACCTACTATGTCTTAGGCACTATGATAAACACTAGGGATACAAAGATTAGTCAGAGTTCCTATATTCAAGGACCTTGTGATCCAGTATGTCATCTCAGAAGAATAAGTCATCTGGAGAGGATACAGAGATGAATAACTAATGGTAAATAAAGTGGCTCCTACAGGAATATTGGCTCCAGATATTAACACTTTTTCAAGACACTAAGATAATGCAGAATGACGATGAGACATAAACCCTTTTACAGATTATTTATTCAAGGCTGTGATAAGGTGAATACATTGAATAATTTTTTATTCAAAAAACTTCCAAGTACTAAAATTTAAAAGATGCTTTCCAAATTTGGAAACAGTTAAACATAGGATAAAAAAGCAAGTACTATCTGTGTAAAAGAAGGAACTAATGCTATAACAGGCAGTTGTATATAAAATATGAAAATACAAATTGGTTTAAAAAGGTTATAATGAATTTAATTCCATGAAATTTTACCACCATACGATCTAGTCTAAAATAAATGGACCCTCATGCACATATTTCATTCTCTTACACAATAGACTCTGCAAAAGAAAAGGAATAATCACATTGTATATTCTTAGAAACTGGCTGTCACCGCATATCATCAGTGATTTTGCAGCAGGAAACTATAAAGCAAACAATTAAAATTCTAGCCCTCAACAAAAACTTTCAAATTAAAATCATTTTTCAAACCTCAAAGTTGAACAAGGTCTAAATTTCAGAACTATTCAACTCTACACACAGTGATAGAGAATATGTTAAAATATCCCTATAACATTTAAGTTACTTTGGTCACTACCCCAGCTCAAAAAAACAACCATTACATAGTTATGGGCTTTCTTATTGGATATTATTTGGCGTATTCAATTTTAAACCAAATCGTAATGTACACATGAACTGGCAGTCATCTTTCATTAAAATTCTAATTATGTAAATGTGGCATTGTCCTATGAGAAAATACATAGTTTTACTCATAGTTTAGATATTTATCTCCTAATTATTTTCTGGCAATCAGAAGGATATATTCTGACATTAATTCCCTATTCCCATAACCTTAGAAAATAGGCACCTCTGCTTGGGAACTGAAAGGGTAAGAGACAAAAGTTAAAATGAATCATTAATAACATATTTACCGGTTTGATTTGAAGCTGACCACCTGCCATCTCAAGAATGGCATGTCTTCTGGATACTCTCTTGTCTGTTATCTATACAGTAAAAAAATTAAAAGATTAAGAATAGCCACCTTCTTAAAAAGCAACAAAACAAAAAGCCAAACAAAACCCCTGGCAACGTTTCTGAAATCAGTAGACTAGCTATGAAACACATCATTCATTCAACAACTATATGTTGAAATGATTGTCCTCATTTAACAAATAATGAAACTCAGAGATTAAAAAAACCTGCCCAAAGTCATGGAAGAGTCAACAACAGAGCCTCAAGCCTAGAATCTAACGGATCTCAAAACCTTGCATGATAGTTTCCATTCATGACAGACATCTACTAGAGATTATTACCAAGAAAATTCAAAAATAGGAAAAGTACCTATATAATATGTACTTACCAGAAAACATTTCAAATACAAGAAACATATAGTATGTAACGATGATAAAGGTTTTCAAAGGAAGAGATCCCATGCTCAAGGATCTGGTAAGTGTAAAAGAGTCTGATTGTAGGCTTTGGGGTCAAAAAGACCCAGATCAGGCAGAACTGCATGCAAACTCTGGGGCCATCAGCAGCAGTTACGAGTTCAGGAAGGCAAGAAGCGGAATAGTGAAAAACATGGGCAGTAAGAAAGAAATCAGCATTTTTTAAAAATATCTATTTGCTTCCTGTTTTGAGCCAACAGTGTTCTGCTTATGTTCACAATAATTTCTGCATACCAAAGTTCAAAAATTGACAGTGCCAATCAAAGCTTTCCCTTTTCACTGTAAACACAATAGTTAAGATTGCCTTTTTTATTTATGGTTGATTGATAGATAATGAAAGCATGTTAAGCACCAATTTCACTAACACCATAACTACCGACCCCATCTCTTGGTAACCTTGGTATTTAGCACTTGAATGCTGGCATTATCCGCATGAGGACCAAAATCATCAGTAAAAAATAGACCATGTCAACACATAAACTCAATTAAACCTCCTAGTTCCACAAAAACTGTGAAACTGCCAGAAGTCAGTACTCATTTTTTTAACCAGATAGCAGTTCCACACTTAAGGCTGTGACATAGACAGTAATATCAAGCATCACAATGAGTATCACATGAATAAATTTTTCATACTCTATTGTTAGCCACAATGGCTATCCAAGAAGTACAAACTAGTATCTATTCTTTCAGAAAAAAAGAGGCTAAAAATTTAAAGATTCCTTTTTTTTCCCCAGAATGTACCTAGCAGGCTAAAAACAACAGCAGTTATCTGATGACTCATTGCATCATTTGCACAGAACTTTCGCTTAAATGTTGTGATTCAACATAACATTGCCATAGCTATTATTCACACTTTATATAGAAATGCAAAGTCCAGAGAATTTAGGTAACTTGGGTAGGTCACTCTCCAAGTAGGCAGTACTCCAAAGCCACACTCTTTTTAATAAAAATAGGTAATAGGGAGGGTGCGGTGGCTGCAATCCCAGCACTTTGGTAGGCTGAAGCGGAAGGACCACTTGAGCCCAGGAATTCAAGACTAGCCTGGGCAAAACAGTGAGACCCCCATCTCCACATAAAGTAAAAAATTAGTTGGACAGGGTGGCATGTGCCTATAGTCCCAAATATTAATACTTGGGAGGCTGAGGTAGGAAGACTGCTTGAACCCAGGAGGTCAAGGTTGTAGAGCCATGATCGGCACCACTGCACTCCAGCCTAGGGGAAAGGATGAGACCCTGTCTCAAAAAAAAAAAAAAAAGTAATAAATATGAGAACACATTTATACATGACTATACCTACATGCAATCACTCAAAAGTAATTTCAAAATATGCACATTATTCTGTGACTGAGAGTAAGCAGTTCCTATTTCTGACTTGGGTACCAAAATCTCATTGTTACTTCAATACTACAAACCAATTTTCTAACCAACAAAGTAACAAGCTATCAAATATAAAATTATGGCATATAAAGATGGTTCCTTTAACAGTCCACCATCTTTCTTTCCTCTTTCTTCTTTCCTCTATTTAAACTGTATTTTTTCAGGAAGCAATAAATGAACTTTTCCTATCTCTGTCTTTCTTTGAAGTAGGCATCACTGACACTATGAAGATAAAAGACATTTTAAGTAATATAAAAGTATAATATGACCTCTAGTGGACACATAACTCCACAACAGTGTACTTTTATTACAAGCTATGTGTCTTTATAGAATACAAAAAGAATGCTATAATCAGTCTTTGAAATTAACATCACTCATTTATAGTGTTCCTTTTAAAGTAAACCCCTAAATAGTGAATACGTGATAAAATAATCATTTGCATTTTCTCAATGGGAAGCGTAAAGGTTTAATAAATTATCATTAAAACATTTTAATTTCAGGATTGATATACGGAGAGGGGTGGGGAGCAAGTGACAAACAGATTATCCTAAAGATCTGAATATCTGCGTTAACAGCCTATCACTGCTCCTTATACAGAGTGAATATCCAACACATTTTTATTATTTATTAATATATCAACTGTAATAACAATCAATTATCAGAGCAAAGCACCGTTCTAGACTTGTCATGTATCACCTAAACCTGTGAAGAAGATACTATTATTATACTTTGCTTCATAGGTGAGAAAATGGAAGTACAGAGAGTTTAAGTAACTACTCAGTTACACAACCAATAAGTAGTAGGGCCAGGATCTGAACCTAAGGAATCAGATTCCAGAACCATTCATGCTCTAAATGTTGTATCTCATCCTTCAATATCATTACATGAAACCTGAAGCAAAACCCCAGTTTTTAAGATGATTACCCAGTTTAACTGTCAAACTAGAACATAGTAAATAACTGAAAATAAGGCAGAAATGGCTATTTAATAATCAAATAGACATTCAGAAGAGATTCAGATCCTAAATAAAGCTCCAAGAGGACCTCAGACTTTCATTTGGTCCTGCTTATCTAATGGTATACCTAAGTCTAACAAGATACGTCATCCAAATTCTTAATTCTCTATTCGTAAAGTGGATAGGATTTAGTAGACAGCATACTGACAATAGGAGAAAATGACTGATGTTAGTCTGCAAGTGGAAAGAGAAAGGCTACTAAAAAGCAAAGAAACCCAAGGACTCAAAAAGAATACACTGGTTAGAGGCCATTTAGGGAGGACAAATGGCATAAATTACTTCAAAATATACTGAAGGCTTGCCCAAGTTTACTTACTGATTACTAGAGTCACCAAGTTTAAATTAAAACTTCAACTGAAAGTCAGACATTTCACATCTTAGAAAGCCATAAAAATAGTTAAATTGAGGAATTCCAATTTTTATAGAATAATTATAGTCACCTAAATTCTAATCACAATACACATTCTTCATAGAAATCAACAAATAGAGCAAATAAAACCACCCATATCTCATCCCATATCTAATGCAAAACTAGGAGATGGAGATTACTAAAAACTTTAACTTACATGTAAGAGAGATGAGAAATGCCAATTTCAGAAGATCAAGCCCCAGAACCTATGCTGGAGCAGAGAAAATCAGGTGGCAAATGACAGAAAAAGAGGAGAGAGGGCCGGGCGCGGTGGCTCAAGCCTGTAATCCCAGCACTTTGGGAGGCCGAGACGGGTGGATCACGAGGTCAGGAGATCGAGACCATCCTGGCCTACACGGTGAAACCCAGTCTCTACTAAAAAATACAAAAAACTAGCCGGGCGAGGTGGCGGGCGCCTGTAGTCCCAGCTACTTGGGAGGCTGAGGCAGGAGAATGGTGTAAACCTGGGAGGCGGAGCTTGCAGTGAGCCGAGATCGTGGCCACTGCACTCCAGCCTGGGCGACAGAGCAAGACTCTGTCTCAAAAAAAAAAAAAAAGAGGAGAGAGGGAGTGGGAATCTAGGGGTGCTGAAGCACAGGTATCACTCTCAGAAAAATTAAGTCACACTTTTAGTGGGAAATACTAAAAACATATTTCAGATCCAACATTACAGAGGCCAAGCTAATAGAGAATCCAAAAGAGAGGCATAAAAATATGTCGAACCAGGTATAGCAAGTGCAGTAAAGGCACCACTTCTCAGAAAGAAGAAGGATACTTGGAAGAAAAAAATAAATCCAATAATATAGATTTTGGCTTCAAAATACCATTCCCCACTAAAAGAAACCAGAGCTCTTTTGAGAAATGTCATATTCCAGGTCTGAGGCACAAAAAGTATAATGTGGACCTAGGATATCTTCTTGTGCCAGAGGACAAAGAAATGCTCAAAAATTGATGGGTGCATGTCAGAAGGACAGAGAAACCAGTGCGAAAAAACTCTCACTGACCAAATTTAGAATGATTTGAGCACCAAAATAGTGATAATACTGGAATACAGCAAGCAAATTGAATCGCAAAATAATCCATGATTCCGTACCAATCCACATAAAGTAAAAAATTAGTTGGACAGGGTGGCATGTGCCTATAGTCCCAAATATTAATACTTAGGAGGCTGAGGTAGGAAGACTGCTTGAGCCCAGGAGGTCAAGGTTGCCATGAGCCATGATCACGCCACTGCACTCCAGCCTGGGGGACAGGGTGAGACTCTGTCTCAAAAAAAGAAAAACAAAGATAATAAAAAAGATTCCATATGAATCATGGATTATTTTTTGATTCAATGTGCTGTATACGAGTATTATCAGAGGGTAAGGCTGGGAGAGATGCTTTTCTTTATAAAAGAATGCCAGCTAAAGTAGAAAAAATGGTAGAACCAAAAAAATCACTATTTTTTAACTATCAATGTAAAAATTAAGTTAGGAAAGGATAAAAGAATGTTTATTTCCTAACAATTAAAAGGTTTGTTGGGAAAAAATACTCATGAAGTCTCAGTATCACTCCACAGATTACTGACAAAGGAAATGGCAGATTAACTGAGAGATCCGGCAGATACCACCTTATCAAGGTGATTACACTTACCACATCACCACAACAGGACAAACTGATAGATGCGCTTCCTAATGCGGTACTCTGAATAAACATCACCTACTTAATATTTTCACCAAAAATGTTTAATGTGAATCAAATTATGTGCAAACAATCAAACAAAAATTGTGGGACACTCTAGGAATAATTGGCCTGGACCCACGGAAGCACTGATGTCATTAAAGACAAAAGGCAAGAAAACCATTCTAGATTAAATACAAAAAAATTTAACTGGATCATGATTTTTTTAAAAAAATGCAAAAAGCACATTATTGAAAACAATGTACAAAACTGAGTATGGAACATTAAAATTTATGGCACAGTTACACATTTCTAGAATATAATAACAGAATATAGCTATATAGAAATGTCCTCATTCTTAGGTGACACATGTTGACATATTTAGTGATGAACTGCCATAATGCATGTATGTACTTTCAACTGTGTTCAGGAGAAAGAAAAAAATGTGTGCGCGCGCGCGCGCACACACACACACACACACACACACACACACACACACACACACATTACAGAAGAAAAATCAATGCCTTATTTGATTAAATTGCTGTTTGTCAAATTTCTGTTACTTGTAGTCAAAAGCAACTATGATTAATACACATTCCTCTAACCATTGTTATATTTATTTTTTTTTAGAGATGGGACTTTCCCATTTTGGCCAGGCTGGTCTCAAACTCCTGGCTCCAAGTGATCTGCCCACCTGAGCCTCTCAAGGTGCTGGAATTACAGGCATGAGTCACTGTGCCTGGTCTTAAACTGCCTTCTTTTTATTTTTTTTTTCAGACTAAGCTTCACTCTGTTGCCCAGGTTGGAGTGCAATGGCACAATCTAAGCTCATTGTAAACTCCTCCTCCCCAGTTCAAGCGATTCTCCTGCCTCAGTCTCTCAGGTAGCTGGGATTACATGCATGCCCCACCATGCCTGGCAATTTTTTTTTTTTTTTACATTTAGTAGAGACAGGGTTTCAACATGTTGGTCAGGCTGGTCTCGAACTCCTGACCTTGAATGATCCACCCCCCCCTCGGCCTCCCAAAGTGCTGGGATTACAGATGTGAACCACCGTGCCCAGCCCTAAACTGAATTCTTAATATTGTTTCTTGAATGTGAACAGGTCTGTCTATTCTTACATCACTTTTGTAGTGATACCATGAGGATCCTTTATATTTGACTTTCTGGTTTTAAATATTAATAGAATACTTCATCCACTATAATATACATACAGATCCCTTCTCTAGTTTTAAGATACGAAGATTATACCAGAAGAAAAGATAAACACATGAAAACATAAAAGAACTGTTTATGATCTGTTTGTTACCAAATATGTATTTTTGGTATTTATTGAAGTCAAACAAAATGGAAATTATCTTATGATGTGACGAGCAGAAATACTTAGCTATTTTGAATCAAAGTCTGTGATCTCTTTGACTGCAATTCTCAAAATTCTAAAAACTAAAGAAACAACCCTGAATACGGTAAAAGCAGAAAAGCTACTGGATCTTGAAATAGAATAGGGTGGTACCTTTCATTTCATTTTTTGTCTATATACAATATAGACAACACAAGTTAATTTTTTGTAAAATGCTTTTCTAGACAAGTTTCTGAACACCATAGACAGTTATAATATATCACATTAATTCAATGTTCTCATGTAACTTGGTTCCTGTAAATATAAGAACAGAAAATAGTTCGTTTTACAGTATAAACTATACTACAAATTGTTTTTTAGTATAAACTATATTACACAGGATATTATTATAGTACAAATATAGTACACAGGATGTATATTATAGTAAAAATTGTTTTTCAGTATAAACTATATTACACAGGAAAGGTTAAGATAATTATATGATACTTTATACTTTAATTTTATAAAAATTATCTTGTATGAATAAAATCAGAAAGATGGCTGACTAGAGGTGCCCGATGAGTGCCCTTGCCCCCTAAAAAGGGACCCAAACACAGAATTAACAACTACAATTCAACTGGAGTGTCTGAGGGAGAGCGCTGAAGTGCAGCAAGGGAGTGGCAAGATCCCTGTGGAGCACAAAAGCAGGATGAAAAGAGGTGCAATGCACCCTGCCTCTGCTGTCCCATCTCCCCAGTGAGACTGGCTGGGAGCCAGGAGGGACTTCTTACAGGGTAATGGTAAGCACAGGGCCCCAACCACAGAAACTTGCAGTCCTTACTGCAGGAGAATCCCACAGTCCTTACAAGCCTTAAGCTGTTTGGAGAGCTACCTGGAATTTACAAAGCTACATTACTCCACAGTAGGAGCTCGTGTTATGCACTCCCCACCCTTGCATAACCTAAGCTGCTACAGCATAGCACCTTCTTGAAACCAGAGCCACTGCTGGAGGGTGTCCTGCTCTGGGGGCCAGTAGCCACTGTGTCTCTCTAGCTTTGAGGCTCTACCATCATTCCATAAAGACCACATGAAGGACTGCAATGCAATGACTCCAGTTACTGAGAGCCTGGGCCCAGGGACAGTCATGACTCTGGTACTGCATAATGGGGAAGCCAAGCCCAGGCTGGCCAAACCACCACATGCCTGTGCCCCCAGCTGCAGAAACAGCATAGCAGCCCACTCCTGGTACGCCCTTCCCCAAGCTAGCCAAACCATTGTGAGCTCACATCCCAGCCAGAGAAACAGCAGTCCACCCAGGGGGCATGCCACCAAACTGGCCTAATCATTGTGTGTCCATACCCCCAACTGAGGACACAGTCTGGTGGAACCACCCTAGGCGGACATATTCCACAAACCAGCCAAACTGCCCCACCCCTGCAGCCCTAGCTGGATAAACAGCCTGCTGGCTCTTTCCTCAGTGAGCCAGACCCTGAGCAGCCAAACCACAACATGTCTGCACCCTAAGTCTGATAAACAGCCCAGAGAGCCAGTCCCTCAGCTGACCAACCAGCTGCACACCAGCACCCACAGCCTGAGAAGTAGCCTAGTAGACCTGCCCTCAGTGACCCAATCTCCAAGCCAGCTGACTATGTGTACATGCATACCCCTGGCCCAACAACCAGCCTGGCGAGCCCATCTCTGGCAAAGTCATACCACCACCACCACCGCATACTTCCACAGCCTAGGCCATTGAGGAACTTGCAAACGTTACTAATATGGGTTACAGCTGAGGAAACTGCACAGAGACCATACTACTGTGCTCACTCAGAACCGAAACCAATGCACTCTACCCATCAGACACCATAAGACCCATCTAAAGGAATAGGTCTTTCCCTGTGAAAGCTACTCCAACAAATTAGAAGAGGCAACTATTCTACCAGATGAGCAGATATCAATATAGGGACACGAGAAACATGAAAAAAAAATGACACCTTCAAAGGAACACATTAATTCTCCAATAGCAGACTCCACAAAAAAAAAGAAATTTATAAAATGTCAGAAAAAGAATTCAAAATAACCTTAAGAAAGTCAACGAGATAGAAGACAATGCAGATAACCCAATAATTCATTATCTAAAAGAGAAAGTCAACAGAGAGAAATATCATAAAAAAGAACCAAACAGAAATCTTACAGCTGAGGAATTCAGAGAATAAGAAAAAATAAAATCAAGTCTTCACCAGACTATATCAAGCAGAAGAACTTCTGAATTTAAAGACTAAGTCTTCTGAAATAACCCAAGCCAAAGAAAAAAGTATTTAAAAGAATGAAGAAAACCGATTGAATTTATGGGACACCATTAAGCGAACAAATATTCACATTATGAGAATTCCAGGAAAAGAAAATATGGAAAAGGCATAGAAAACCTACTTAATGAAATAATAGCTGAAAACCTCCCAAGTCTTGAGAGACAGAAGGACATCCAGATGCAGGAAGCACAGAAGTTCTCAAATAAATTCAGTCCAAAAAGGTCCTCTCCAAGGCACTTATAGTCAAATTTTCAAAAGTCAAAGACAACGAGAAAATTCTACAAACAACAAGAAAAAATCATCAAGTCACATAAAAGGGAATGCCCATTAGACTAACAGCAGATTTCTCAGCAGAAACTTTAACAGGCTGAGAAAATGGGATGATATATTTAGTGCTGAAAGGGGGAAAAAAAAAAAAAACTGCCAGCCAGGATGTAGGATACCCAGTAAAGCTATCCTTTAGAAATGAAGTTTTCCCAAACAAGCAAAATAAAGGGAATTCCATCACCACTCAACAAGCCCTACAAGAAATACTTAAAGGAGTTACTACATGGCTTCATGCTGAATTCTACCAAATTTTTAAAAAAGACTAACACCAATTCTTCTCAATCTATTCCAAAAAATTAAAGGGAAAGGAACTATTACAAGTTCATTACATAATGCCAGTATTACCCTGAAACCAAAACCAGACAAGGACACACAAACACACAAAAAAAGAAAATTACAAGCCAACATCCCTGATGAACATATAGATTCAAAAATCCTCAAAAAAATACTAGCAAACTGAATCCAAGAACACATTAAAAAGATTATACAGCATGATCAAGTGAAATTTATCCCAGGGATGCAATGATGGTTCAAACATACACAAATCAATAACTGTGATATATCACAGCAACAGAATTAAAGACAAAAACCATATGATCTCAAGAGATTCAGAAAAAGTATTTGATATAATTCAACACCCCTTCATGATAAACACTCAACAAATCAGGTGCAGAAGAAACATACCTCAACACAATAAAGGGTATATATGACAAACCCACAGCTAACATCATATGGAAAAGGGAAAAGATGAAACCTTTTCTTCTAAGAAATGGAACAAGCTAAGGATGCCCCACTATTACCACTCTTATTAAATATAGTACTATTAGTCCTAGCCAGAGCAATTAGGTAAGAAAAAAAAATCAGCCGGGCATGGTGGCTCACACCTGTAATCCCAGCACTTTGGGAGGCCAAGGCGGGTGAATCACAAGGTCAGGAGTTCAAGACCAGCCTGGTCAAGATGGTGAAACCCCATCTCTACTAAAAATACAAAAATTAGCTGGGCATGGTGGTGGGTGCCTGTAATCCCAGCTACTCGGGAGGCTGAGGCAGAGAAATGCTTGAACCCGGGAGATGGAGGTTGCAGTGAGCCAAGATCATGCCACTGCACTCCAGCACTCTATCTCAAAAAAAAAAAAAAAAGAAAGAAAGAAAGAAAACAAAATAAGAGCATCTAAATGGAAAGGAGGAAGCTGAATTGTCCCTGCTTGTAGATAACGTGATCTCACATCTAGAAAAACCTACAGACTCCACCAAAAGAACTCTTAAAACTGATAAACAAATTCAATAAACTTAGAGGATACTTTAACTTAAAACAATATGGGGCTTAGGGGAACCAACCTTGACTCCCCCAAAACTTAACTACCAATAGCCTACTGTTGACTGGAAGCCTTAATCAATTATAAATAATTGCTTAACACATATTTTGCATGTTATATGTATTTTACAGTGTATTCTTATAATAAAGTAAGCTAGAGAAAAGAGAATGTTTTAAGAAAATCATAAGGAAGCGAAAATATATGTACTATTCATTAAGTGGAAGTGGATCATCATACAGGTCTTCATCTTCATTGTCTTCACCTTGAGTAGGCTGAGGAGGAGGAATAGGAGGAGCTGCTCATGCTGTCTCAGGGTGGCAAAGGTGTAAAAGGTAAAGGAGGTAGAAGGGAAGGCAAGAAAGGCAGACATATGGGATCAGGCACGGTGGCTCAAGCCTGTAATCCCAGCACTCTGGGAGGCCGAGACGGGTAGATCACAAGGTCAGGAGATCAAGACCATCCTGGCTAACACCATGAAACCCCGTCTCTACTAAAAAATATAAAAAACTAGCCGGGCGAGGTGGCGGGCACCTGTAGTCCCAGCTACTCGGGAGGCTGAGGTAGGAGAACAGCGTGAACCTGGGAGGCAGAGCTTGCAGTGAGCTGAGATCCGGCCACTGCACTCCAGCCTGGGCGACAGAGCTAGACTCCGTCTCAAAAAAAAAAAAAGAAAGGGCAGACAAACTTGGTGTAACTTTATGAAAATACATAACTTGCCTAACTTTTTTGCTTTCCATTTCTTTAAAAAAAAAAAAAAAGTTTTTATACATTTCCAATCCTATTCTACCATTTGTTTAGTTTCAGGATCTGTATCATAGAAAGGTCCATGTTGTAAAAGAAAAGTAGTGTTGAATAAACATAACCCTTCTGCCAGAGTGTTTAGTGTCGGTTTGTTTACTGGCACTGCTGCCTTTACTACATCGTCTTCCTCATTTCTGGCACTGGTTCAGAAGCATGTCTCCATCAAGTTGTCTTCTGTTAATTAGTGTTTATTAGCTCTTGAATTTCTCCAATATCTATACCTTGAAATCCTTCACCCCCGACTTTTTGGCCATATCCACAATCTCTTTCATAATTTATTTGATTGGCTTTGTCGTAAACCCTGTGAAGTCATGCACATCACCTGGACAGTTTTCTTCAGCAAGAATTCACTGCTTCAGGCTTGATGGCTTTCATGACTTTTTCTGTAACAATGGTATCTTCAATGGTGTAATCCTTCCAGACTCGTGATGTTCTCTCTAGGGAGGTTCTCTTCCATAACCCTGACAATCTTTTCCATAGAGTACTGTGTATAATGAGCCTTAAAAGCCCTTATGACTCCCTCATCTAGTGGCTGAATTAGAGATGCTGTGTTTGGGGAAAAGTAGACCACTTCAGCACCTTCATTACTGAACTCATGGGGCTCTGGGTGGCCAGAGGCATTGTTCAAAAGAATTCTAAAAGGCAGTCTCTTACTGGCAAGGTACTTCCTGACTTCAAAGACAAAGCATTGATAGAACCAATTCAGAAAAAGGATTTTCCTGCCTAGACTTTCTCTTTGTACAACCAAAAGAATGGCAGCTGGTGGTTATCTTTTCCCTCCAAGGCTCACGGGTTAGCACCTTTGTAGATAAGGGCAGTACTAATCATAAACCCAACTGCATTAGCACAAAACAGTAAAACTGCCTATCCTTTCCTGCCTTAAATCCCAGTGCTCACTTCTCTTCCTTACTAATAACTGTCCTTTGTGGCATTTTTTTTCCCCCAGAGTAGGGCACTTTGATCCACATTAAAAAACCTGTTCAGACAGACATCCTTTCTCCTCAATGATTATCTTAATGACATCTGGGAATACATCTGCTGCTTCCTGGGCAGCAGAAACTGCATTTTCTGTTACCTTGACATTTTAAAAGCCAAACATCTTTTTAAAATTATTAAACCATTCTTTGCTGGCATTAAATTCTCCAGCTTTAGATCTTTTACCCTCCTTTTGCTTTAAGTTGTCATATAATGACTTTGCTTTTTCTTGAATCATATTAGAGTCTATAGGTATGTTTTTCTTATAGTAAGCCTGTATCCACATAAAAATTGCATTTTCAGTACAAGATTAAAAGGTGTTTTACAAAAAGTGCAAGGTTTTCCCACCTGCTGGCATAGCTGCAGTGAAAGCTTCATGAATTTCCTTTTCTTTTTTTACAATCATCCATATGCTGTATTCGTTTATTTTGAAATGGCAGGCAACACAGCTGCAGACCTTAATCTATTGTATGTATCAAGGAATTCAACTTCTTATAATTTTTCTCTGCTTTTTTTTTTTCTGCCATTATTTTTCTCTGCTTTTTGGGAGAACTTCCAGCATCAGTAGTGGTATTTCACATAGGTCCCATGGTCCCATGGTGTGTTAATCAAGGTTTACGATATTGCAGTAAACACAACAGAAAAATACAAGACTCATGAGAGATCCCCCCCTTTTTTTCTAAAGACATTGATATAGTATAGTTTGGCTGTGTCCCCACCCAAATCACACCTTGTACTGTAATAATCCCACATGTCAAGGGTAGGACCAGGTGGAGATAACTGAATCAGGGGGTAGTTTCTCCCATAGGGGTAGTTTCTCCCATGTAGACAAATGTAAAGCATAAAATTCACTCAGGGTAGTAAATAAGTCTCACCCCTGCACAAGCTCTCTTGCCTGATGCCATCCATGTAAGACGTTTGACTTTGCTCTCCATTCGCCTTCCGCCAAGATTATGAGGCCTCCTCAGCCATATGGAACTGTGAGTCAATTAAGCTTCTTTCTTTTACAAATTACCCAGTTTTGGGTATGTCTTTATTAGCAGTGTGAGAACAGACTAATACAGACAAGGTCTTACTCTGTCACTCAGGCTGGAGTATAATGGTGCAATCATGGCTCACTGCTGCCTCAATCTCGCAGGCTCAAGTGAGGTTCCCATCTCAGTCTCCAAGTAGCTGGGATTACAGGCATGCACCACCATGCTCAGCTAATTTTTTTTTTTAATTTACTTTTTGTAGAGATGGAATCCCATTATGTTGTCCAGGCTGATCTTGAACTCCAGGCTCAAGCAGTCCTTTGGGAGTCCTTCAGCCTCCCAAAGTGCTAGGATTACAGGCATGAACCACCACACCCAGCTGAGATCTATTTTTATTATGATACACAATTTACTGGAGAGTTGAACTGCTTATGCTGAGATGATTCACATCACATGTTGTTGTAAGCAGATACCTGCAACAGTAAAGCTCACCAAAACAGCAACAAGAAGTGGTTAGAAATTATTACAGAAGTACAGTATGTACTACAGTGAATTTTATGCTTTACATTTGTCTACATTTCTCTCAACTGCAAATGGCACTATGTACACTCTGTGTTTGTGTGTGTATGTTTTGATAAATTTTACCTTTTTACAATAGATTTGAATATATTTTATGGTAGTAAATGATAAGCTAGACTACTACCTACATATATTTCATTTATTCATTATATATCTTCTTAATTTTTCAATGTTTTTTAAATACAGTTTGTGAGTTTTTTCAAATTGCCACAAATCTCCAAAAACTTTTCCAATATATTTGTTGAATCTGCATAGAAGTGGACCTATGCAGTTCAAAACCCATGTTGTTCAGGGTTAACTGTATTCACAAAATTGTGCAACCATCACTTCTATTTCCAGGATGTATTCATCACTCCAAAAGGAAACCTCATACCCATTAGGACTTTGGGTTTTAAGTGTGACAGTAAGCCACTGGAAGGTTGCACTGAAAATACTATTTAGAATATTAATAACAAAATTTATAATATTAATGAAAAATCATTGGTAACTATTGCACAATACATATACTGAGTAAAATATATATACCTATGTACACAGATTCAATATATGAAAGAAGTACATTGAATGTTTACAGTGTTTATCTCTTGGTAATTGACTTCGAAGTGCTTATTTTGTCTTCCTGCTTACTTGATTTTGGTGAAATTCCTACTTTTTTTTTTTCTTTTTTTAGTCTCACTCTGCTGCCCAGGCTGGAGTGTAATGGCACAATCTCAGCTCACTGCAACCTCTGCCTCCCAGGTTCAAACGATTTTCCTGCCTCCCCTCCCAAGTAGCTGGAATTACAGGCGTGCACCACCACACCCAGCTAATCTCTGTATTTTTAGTAGAGATGGGCTTTCATCATGCTGATCAGGCTGGTCTGGAACTCCTGACCTCAGGTGATCCGCCCGCCTCG
The DNA here is from genome assembly GCF_002776525.5 of Piliocolobus tephrosceles. Lineage (NCBI taxonomy): Eukaryota > Metazoa > Chordata > Mammalia > Primates > Cercopithecidae > Piliocolobus > Piliocolobus tephrosceles. The sequence continues at coordinate 69,102,147 of NC_045448.1, read as the reverse complement.
GCCTCCCAAAGTGCTGGGATTACAGCCGAAAGTCCTACATTTTCTACACTGACTATATAATCTTGCAAAATTGGGGAAGAGCATAATACATTAAAAAAATTACTTTACACAATACTTCACAATGTATAGTACTTTCCCAAAAGATTATCTAGTTTGCTGTATCAACAACAGACAAAAAAAGACAAATTCAAATTTTCATGGTAGAGAAAAACAGAAAGTCATCTAGTATAGGATTTGAGCCAGTATTATGGTGAAATGCACAAACCTAAAAAAAAAAAAAAAAAGCATATATATATAAAGACTCAAACTGAATCCAGACTGGTTACTATAAAGAAGTCTACAAATCATAAAATTTTCTTATCTAGCGATCTTCCCAGTGCCAAGTCCAGCACACATTCCAGAGCTCAGTCATCTATGCTGAGACTCTGCCATAATATTTGATGAGAGGTCAGTCTTATTCCTCAATAGAGCAAAAGTAGTTGATACAAGATGTTTAACATTATTGCATCTGGAATGTACCAAAGTCCAACTTCTGATGTTAAAAAGGGGCCAGTATGAAGAAATAGACTTGATTTTGCCCAGAGACTCTCCATACACACTTCAATTCAGAAATCAAGTTCTCTTTAAAAGGTTAATATATTTGATGTGAAATGTTCTTTGGAACTTGTGAATATGCTTTCCCATAAGAATAATGGTATAAATGGTAGGTTATCAGGCAACCTCACAAACACCTGTCTAATTCACAATACTGATTAATATGGATCATTTAGATTTTAAAAAGTAAATCCAATGATTTTTGAGCTCGAATTCAAGGCTGCTGAATTGTCAGCCAATATGACGAAATTGTGCTGACTATCAAGATGTCACTGAAATTTCAACTCATCCTACCTGTTTGGCTTGCAATGCTGCTTACACAGTGAATGCTGCACAAGTGTGAGAACATTATCCTCATCATTAATAGATGATGACAGAGGCAACGCAGTAAATAAAGACATAAAGAGAGCTTAAGAAGATAAAAGTGGGTTTAAAGCACCACTTGGGACTTTGGAAAATTAATGTGTCTAAGTAGTTATTTTGCTTATTCAGTTCGGTTCAGCAGACATTTCTTAAAGACCCATTCTGTGCCAAGTACTCTACTTAGTGTGTCTAGAAGTGGTTTTTAACTCTGGCTTTGCAGTAGAATCATCTTCAGAGCTTTTAAAAATACAGATACCCACCTGGGAGTGGAGGCTCACGCATGTAATCTTAGCACTTTGGGAGGCTGAGGTGGGGAGATCACCTAAGGTCAGGAGTTCGAGACCAGCCTGATCAACGTGGAGAAACCCTGTCTCTACTAAAAATATAAAATCAGCCGGACATGGTGGCACATGCCTGTAATCCCAGCTACTTGGGAGGCTGAGGCAGGAGAATCTCTTGAACCCAGAAGGCGGAGGTTGTGCTGAGCCAAGATCACACCATTGAACTCCAGCATGGGCAACGAGAAAAAAACTCCATCTCAAAAAAATACATATACCCAGACACTACCTACAGAATCAAATTACCAAAGGAAGGAACTCACACAAAAGTATGAAGACATGTGAGAAGATAGCATATTCATGATAAGTAGTAAATGGGGGATGAAAATTTGAAGGTATTAATTCAGGGGAAGATATATTTAATTGTAAAATATAGTCTTTGTCCCTATTGCCTGGCATAACCACTAAAATCCTCAGAATCTCCCCAGTGATGTCTTTTTGTATACTAATGAGTTAGGTGACAGCTAGCAGCCCCTAGATAGCTTCAGAGTGGGAGCCAGTCACTGGAAAGACCAAGGTATGATTAGAGAATTGGGACTTTCAGCCCCAAGTCCCAGACTCCTCTAGGGAGATGAGAGGTGCTGAAGGGTTAGCTGATCACTAATGGCCAATGGTTTAATCAATCAAGACTAAATAATGATGACTCCATAAAAACCCAAAGGGGACAGGGTTAGGAAAGCTTCTAAACAGGTGAACATGTAGAGGTTTCTGGAGGGTGACACACTTGTTGAGGGCATGGAAGCTCAGTACCCCTTTCCATAGCTTACCCTACACATCTCCTCATCTGTATCGTTTGTCATATCCTTTATAACAAACCAGTTCTAGGAGCTGCTCTAGCAAATTAATAGAGCCCAAGGAAAGGGCCATGGGATCCCCAGTTTACAGCCAGTGGTTCAGAAGCATAGGTAAAACAACTTGGGGCTTGTAATTGGCATTAGAAGTGGGGGGAAATCTTGGGAACTGAGCCCTCAACCTGTGGGAGCTGATGCTATCTCCAGATAGATGGTGTCAGAATTAAATTGAATTAGAGGACACCCAGTTGATGTCTGCTGCAAAAGTGACTGCTTGCTCATTGGTAGGGGGAAATCACCACATATTCGATGACACAGGAGTCATCTGTGTTGACTGTTGTATTTTTGTCCACTCAGAATATATATATGAAAAGTTATTTATCTCACATCTATTAGAATGATCAAAATTTAAAACACTGATAACACCAAATGTTGATAAGGATGTCCAGCGACAAGAACTGTCATTCATTGCTGGTGGGAATGCAAATAGTACAGCCGCTCTGGAAGACAGTTTGGCAGTTTCTTACAACACTAAACATACTATTACTATACAACTTTACTACCCAATCCAGCAACTGTGCTCCTTAGTATTTACCTAAATGAGCTGAAAACCTATGTCCACACAAAAATCTGCACCCAAATGTTTGTAGTTGTATTATCTACGACCACTAAAACTTGAAAGCAACCAAGATGACCTTTAGTAGGTGAATGGATAAACCGACAATGGAATATTATTCATCACTAAAAAGAAATGAGCTATCAAGCTATGAAAAGACTTGGAGGAACCTTAAATACATATTACTAAGTGAAACCTGAAAAAGTTATGTACTATATGACTAGAACTCTATGACATTCTGAAAAAGGCAAAACTATGGAGAAAGTAAAAGAGTCCAGTAGTTGCCAGGAGTCCCAGGGAGCCTCTGGGGGATGAACAGGCAGAGCACAGAAAATTTTAGGGCAGTGGAACAATTCTGTATTATACTGCAATGGTAGATACATGGCATTATACATTTGTCAAAACCCACAGGATGTGCAATACCAAGAGTTAACCCCAGTGTAAACTATGAACTTTGGGTGATAATGACATGTCAGTGTGGATTCATCAATTGCAACAAATATACCACACTGTGCAGAATGTTGATGGTGGGGGAAGCTGTACATGTAAGAGGGCAGAGAGTATATGGGAACTCTCTGTACTTTCCACTCAGTTTTGCTGTGAACCTAAAACTGCTCCATAAAATAAAGTCTACTTTAAAAACTAATATATTTAAAAACAATGTTTGTAAAAGTTAAACGGGATCATTGACATAATGTGATCATCCCACAAGCCTGGTCAACACCCAATTATCCAACACGCCATATCTTAGAGCCTTAAACCACACAAACCCTTCCTTACACCACCCACTCTTCACCTACCAAAATTCTAACTGTCCCAACACACCACAGTCAAACTCAACATGCTACCAAGTTCATGAAGCTTTCTTTCCCTGATCCCACCTCTTAACTTCAGGTTCCTTCTTATACTTCTCTGTACCCTGTGACATCATTCTGTCTAGCTTGAGGACTAAGCTCTGATTTTTTTTTTTTTTTTTTAAATCTTGCCCAAATTCCTTTCTAAGGGATATGGGAAGTCATGCCCTACAAACTATAAATTCTCATCAGATGAGTTTTATTTAACCCTGTATAACGTGACTTACTTTCCAGTCTGACTCAGGCATAACAAGGAAGAAAATCAAAATGTTTTACCCTAAAATATATTTCTTTGCCATATCTTGGAATTGCCCTGCAAAGTCTCTTGTGGGAAAAATCCACATTCTACAGGGAATCCCTTTTCCCCCCTTGTTTCCCTTCCTTCCTTTCCAGATCCAGGAGATAATCAATTAAGAGCCAGGAACCCTTTCCTGTCTGATAAGAAACATTTTGCAACCTGCTATCTCTAAAGTCTGCGATCTGAGAGCTCTGCACAATAAAACTTGGTCTCCATAAGCCTTTATCTTAACCTGCACATTTCCTTTGATCTCAGGTCTTCAGATAAACTTAACCAATTGTCAACCAGAAAATGTTTAAATTTACCTATAGCCTGGAAGCCCCTGCTTTGGGTTGGCCCACCTTTCTGCACCAAACCAATGTATTTCTTAAATGTATTTGATTGATGTCTCATGCCTCCCTAAAATATATAAAAACCAAGCTGTACCCTGACCACCTTGGGAACATGTTCTCAGGACCTCCTGAGGGCTGTGTCACGGGCCACGGTCACTCATATTTGGCTCAGAATAAATCTCTGGAAATATTTTATAGAATTTAACTCTTCATCAACAGACTCATGGTATTTAAACATAACTTTTAATAAAATGTGACCTTTTAAAAATCAAGGATTATATCTAAAAATTCAAATTTCTTACTATTCTTAAAAAAACAATATGACGCTGTTACCAAGTGGGAATAGGGGAAAGTAGCAGGGATTGCACAGAGACCCTCTCCTTGTGGCCTTCCCAACACTGAGGCAGAACTGTTGTCATTTATCACTGTCCCTATGTTGTCTTCTTCTTCCCTCCCACTTCGCTCACTCCAAGTGTCAGCCTGGCTCCAGTCCCCGTGTGAGGTTGTAACCTTGTTTAGTTATTAATACTTGTTTATTTGTCTCTCAAACCTACAAAACTGTAAGTTTCTTGAGAGCAAGGACTTGTTTCTCATTCATCTTTATTTCTCCTATACTCCCTCCCATCCAACCATAGTATTTATTTATTAACTATTTCCCGAATTTAGCGAATTATCAATCAACAAAATAGGAAAAATGTTAAAACTTAATTCATTGTGAATGTTACTCCTTAAGATTTAGCAGTTGGTAGGACTGCATCTTTACTATATTTAAATTCACTTCAAAACTCAATGATAACCCTTTTTCATATTTAAGTCACAAATAGGCTCTTTTTGAGGGTAGAGTGAATGAGAGGCTGAGATGCAGAAGTGGAAGGAAGAAGAAATCATGTGTTGAAGCCCTACTATGTGCTAGGTACTAGTTGTAGGCTAAATAATAAAATGAGGGAAGGGCAAATCTAGAAATAAAGAAGTGTCAGGGAAGAAACCTATGTTGGAGCAGGTAGGAACAGCGTTCCAGGACAGCCAGGAGGATTCTGCAATAAGCAGTTCAAGTATAGAGCTGTCAGGTCAGGGGATGGTTACTTTGTGTAAACTTTGTAGAATATTTACAACATTCTTAGAAGTGGTGAACTGATGCCACCTGAAGAGTCTATACTGAAGCCTATGACCTTCCCTGTTCCCCCAACTGGGGACTCTTCTCTTTTTAATAAAAGCAGTCAATTTAATTACATCTACAATGAGAAAGTCTCACTAGATATCCCTAGAAGGGAAATCGATCATAAGGAAATGTGTCATATAATCCCTGCTGTCAAAACAAAAGAAGAAAAATCTGAAATCAAAAATAGTAGATTTCATTTAAGAGTGTAACAGCTTGAAGTAAAAATCATAAAGCAAATACTTTGGCCTAACAGTGCTTGACATGTTGTTCTATAAAACCCTTTTAAATAAAATTTCTTAAGATAATGGTAGATTCACATGTAGTTGAAAGATATAATATAGAAACATCTCTTATACCATTTATCCAGTTTCCCCCAATGGTAACATCTTACAAAACTACAGTACAATACATCAACCTAAGATATTGATACTGACACAGTCCAGACAAAGCACATTTCTATCACCATAAATATCCCCCATGTTGCTATTTTATAGCCATATCCATTCCCTTCTGCCCTCCAGCCTAATTTTTTAACCTTTGGCAACCACTAATCTGTTCTCTATTTTTGAAATTTTGCAATCTGCAATTTCAATAATGTTATATAAATAGAATCACACAATATGTAATCTTTTGGATTGGCTGTTTTAACTTAAGTTCTCTGAAGATAAATCCTGCTGTAAAACCATCTAACTGATGCCAATCATGCAGCAGAATCAAAATCTAGTAAACAAAGAGCTGGGGTTCTCTGATGACTCACGTGAAAGCAAAGGGCACAAGAAAGATTAAATTTCATTGTCCTTTGTTTGTGACAGGTTTCTCTGTGTTTTCCTACCACCGTAAAAACACAAAAATATTCTCATTCTCAAACTGTTTTACTACCAAGACTATTTTACACAGTGGGATTATAAACTTTTATGTTTGTGTGGCCATCAAGGTTTGTGAAGCTTGTCTCAGAAAAACGTGCCCAATTAAGAAAGTGCAAAATCATCCTTATTTATATTAATCGTTTCCAATGTATACCAATTTACAATGAACTTACTGAGTTTTCCACTTAGAACTCAGTCTTCACTCTCTCACAATACAAAAATAAGTCTCACTGGAATTCCTGTTGTTGGAAACAGGAGCCCTTACATTGTGTTTTAACCACTGCGGAGAAGAATTGAGTGCATCTGTCAGCTCCAAAATCGAAGAAACTACAAGGTGATTTGTTTGTTCTCCAAATTTTTCCTTTAACACACTTAGGATGTCATTCATAATCACTTCTGATACCTGCCAACCTTGGCAACAGAATCTTATCCCTGAATGCTATTTTAAAAGGAAAAGCAAGATCTTGACCAGATAATTGCCCAGCTTTCACTCCCTATCATTTTAAAAAACAGATACCAAATAGGCTCATCTCACATTAGCAAGTCGACAACACAAAGAACAAGCTACAAATAATGAAAGGGTCTGCAATCTGTTGCCAAGTTTCTAAAACACAGCCCTAAAATTCATCCATCTTTTAACCAGACCCAGGTACTCTACTGGTGACAATTTCTTAAGCAAGTCAAAACTCATTAGTCACCAGACATATGATTACTAAATGAAACACATACTCTAAGTTTCTAACCTACGAATTTAAAAGAAAAACAGAAAAATAAAGCCTCCAGACAGTTCCTTCCAGTGTTTGTATAGGCTAATAAACGATGAAAAAAAAATTGAAATGATGTTAAACATTTAAATAATCACTTGTCCAGTTAAAAAAAAAGAACAGCAATTGAATATCTACTTTCTCAATAACCGTACTACACGCACATGTGTATGTACACCATACACACACACACACCCCTTTAGGACCAATTTCCATAACACAACCTTAAACTACAACTCCTTTCCCTGCTCCCAGAAGGGACCTAAGGCAAGTACTAATGGTTCCATTTAGACTCTGGAAGTTAACCAGGATAACAGTAAACACTCCTTACTCCTTGGTGTTAGCTCACTGACACAGGTGTCTCCCCAGTCCCAAGAGAAAACTCCTAGAGGGCAGGGACCCATGTTCCATTCATCTTTGTATGCCCCACAGTGCTAGAATCTGCAAAATGTTCTACTAAATACTAAACAAGAAATGTTGAATGTTAAAGAAAAAAATAAAAAACTAGATGTACTTAAGAAGAGCTCTATAGAATTCTGGAATGCAATATGCAAATGTTCTCATTCCTAAACCTCCCAAAGAAGGTAGAGAATATTTAGTTTTGTGGCATTATGTGTCCAAAAGCTTATGCATGGACTTTAAATAACGTATGTATGGCTCAATTTTCTCATCTGAACAATGAGGATAATAAAAATACCTGACAGTTAAAGATGTTGGTATAGGTAACGTCTCCTTAGACCAATGACTGGAACGCTATACACATTCCTTATTAAGGATTAGCTACTCATTTTACTGGAAATAATAAATAATACAAATAAATAAATAAGGTCCACACAGCTCTGCAAAGGAGACCAAAGCTTAAAAGAAACTAGCCTAGAAGGCATAATATCACGATTTGGCAAACTTTTCTGTAAAGGGCCAGAGACTACCGTAAATACTGTAGGCTTTACAGGACAAGCCACAATACCCTCAACCCTTGCAGTAATATTCTCTCGGAAAAATTGGTGGGTTTTTTGTTTACAGTTTACATTTTAGAATTTAAGAATCATTCTTAGTTCACGGGGCCATACAAACATAGGCTGGATTTGGCCCCCAGACTAGTTTGCCAACCCCTGGATAAGATAATAATGGTAATACAGTCAGTGTTTTTAAAGCAACATAAAGAAATGTTTGTGAATGGCTTAAAGGTAACTGAAAAACCTGCGGCCCCAAACTTATAAAATCCAGACCGGCGGACCAGCGCGGTGGGGAATAGGACTAGGACTAGGGCCGGTCTTCAGGAGCCGGAGCGGACCTCCACGGCTCTCGGTGTCCGCCGAGCCCCCGCCCACACTTACTCCCAGCAGCGGCCCGCGGCCGATCACAGTCTCCCCGGGCGCCAGGGCCACCCGGGGACCGCCGTCCCGCTGCTGCAGCTCGAAGCCCCAGGACATGGCGGGCAAGGATTAGGCCCCTTCGCCAGGAGACTGGCCCCTCCGCTGTTTGCGCGGGGCAAGCCCAGGACTTGGGAAAAACACCTGGGGAGGGCCGCAAAGGCTCCCCACGCCTGCGCCGGTACTGTCAGAGCCCGGCCCCAGCGCAGTCCAGTCCCTCCACGCCTACTGATGACGCAATCGGGGATTCCCCAGTCACGCCGCCTCAAAATTATTGTTTAAAAACCCCGGCTTATTCCCCACCACCCTTTTCACCTCCCTCCCATCTTGGAGGACGCCGGGCCTTGTAGTCCTGGCGCCTTTCTTCACGTCCTTTCCCGAGCTCGACGCCCTGGAAAAAACTACCAATCCCTAAAGGCACAGCGCGCCCCTCCCGGCGCCTGCGCGAGTTCCGAGCCAGCAGGGTGAGGCTCAGGTGGGCGGGAAGAGAAGAGCTATGGGGAAAGATTTGAATTCCGGAGGATTTAAATCGCGGGAGGAGAAGCCACCGCGGCCCAGTAGGTAAGAGGATCTTCCATTCCCGTTGGCTTAGGTGTCTACGCTCCCGGGGACGCGGCCCTGACGCAAGCTCGGCCTTCCCTCCGCGGCCTGGCGCCGCAGTGACAGCGCTGACGGTTGTTGTTGTCAGTTGTCAGTGTTCCGTGTTCTTGGGTTCCAGCAGCTGCAACCCGCGCGGGACACAAGGAGGGTGGCTCAGATGGGACGTGGGGTGATTAGCCCTGACCTGCGGGATGTGGGCGGAGTGGGGCTCCCCGCCCCTCCTTCTGCGCTGCCGCCAATCTATCCTCCCGAGTGATAGTTGAAAGGGAGACGAGCTTTTACCTCACTTGAGAGAGAATTCAGCAAAACTCGGTTCATAAAGGAGAAAGGGCAGAAGAGGGGTCGTTTCCAGGCATCCAGGCGAACCTGGACGTAGAAGAAAGATTCCTAGTGGGATTTTAGAACCTCGCCAAGGCATACCCTGCTGTGAAATTCAAAAACCTTCATTCCCGTTGCAGGAATTCCACAAGGGGAGGCATTTTATTCTCCCAGTAAGATCCTGGGAGAAGTGGATAAACACACCGTAACGTTTAAATACACTGTAACGTTTTCCTAATGTGAGATTCTTTTCAAGAACCTTGTGGTTTGGCTTTGGTTTGTATTGGTGGTGGAAGCGTTCAAGGTGCATGGCAAAAACTTGCTCTTGACTCACTCGTTTTTACCAGTTTGCTTTCTTACTTCCCCAAACCCTCAAAAAGAAGACCTCTGTTGAACACAGACTACAGTTCCAGCCACCACAGCTAATCTGGATCATGAATGGGAACCACCGTGGTCTTGTCAAGTCCAGAAACATAGCTGAGTAGCTCATCTAGAAAAGAGATTTGTGTTCAGCTGAGTTAAAAGAAGTATTTAGCTGTATCTCAAACCCCTCCTCTTGCACATCCAACCCCCATTATAAAAGGAAGTGCAAAATGGAATAAACTGATTTTAAGTCAATACAAGCTGTCTTTATATACAAAAGTAACTCAAGGGTGGTGATCTACCCAGTCATGCTTTCAACTGATTTGGGAAGCCTACACCATTCACCTTAGGTAAATTAGCTGAAACTGAGCTTTATATCTGGGCTTCAAATAGTCACATACTATACCTAGCTGAGTTCTCAACATTGTTTACAGTTGTCACTCACTGTTGCTTGATGTCTTCAGTGACTGTTATCCTTAGCTCATAATTAACTATGCATATAGGATAGCTTCAAGGGGCCATTTCTTAAAACACCACTCTTATGACTGAGATGAATATTTAGGACTTTGTTTCATAATCCAGATCTCATCTTCTTGTCCATTTCAGATGGTATTTGTGTCAAATGTAAGCACCTACCTACCCATTAGATACAAGTAGATAAAATTCTTATACAACTAGAAGTCCATCTAGTTTATGATTAAGTCACAAATTACAAATTAATGATGAGGCATCAGTTCCTATATACAACAAGTATTCAGGAGTTTAATAGGATTGATTCATACATATTTTCAAAGGTATGAAAGTACCGGGTGTGGTGGGTCCTACCTGTCATCCTAGCACTCTGGGAGGCTGAGGCAGAAGGATTGGTTGAGGACAAGAGTTCGAGACCAGCCTGGGCAACATAGCAAAAACCATTTCTCCAAAAAACAGTTTTTGGTTTTCTGTTTGTTTGTTTAAAAAAAAAAATGGGGGGATGCTGAGTCGAGAGAATCACTTGAGGCTGGAGTTTGAGGCTGCAATGAGCTATGATGACACAGCTGCACTCCAGCCTGGGTGAGAGTGAAGCTAATATGTTGAGGTATCTCCCATGTGCAATTCAGATGTAGCAAGACTAGATGTTTTACACAGTATCCCTGTTAATCCTTGCAAGAACTTTCAGGAAAGGGGCAGCATTGGTCCATTTTACAGACTGAGAACCAAAAGTCAAGAAAGAGTTCTTAAATTATACCCAAAAAGCATCTGACTCAAAGTAGGATTTCTACTCCTATTTGGAGACTGAGCATGTTTAAATCTTGCCTTTTAGGTTAAATATGAGGATAATTTACTAAAACATTAAGCTATGCATAAAAACTCCAAGAGAAACAGTAATTCAAGAGTTTCTCACACAGAAGCGAACTCTGTGGATGCTGAGAAGGAAAAAAATGAGAGTGAAAACAACTTTGTTGAACTGCTGCCTCAAGAACTCACTTTTAAAATTTTCAGTCAGCTGGACATTCGGAGTTTGTGCAGGGCTTCATTGACATGCAGGAGCTGGAATTACGCAATAAGAAACAGTGACTCTTTATGGAAACCTCACTGCATGACTGTAAGAGCTGTGTGCCGAAGAGAAATAGATGATGATCTAGAAAGTGGTTATTCCTGGAGGGTAAGTTTAATCTTTGCGATCTGCAGTGTTGTTGACAGTGTTAGGATAGCAGGTTTGAGTCAGTTCTAACTTATGCTTGGAGGAGACAGAATTGCATATGCAGAATAACATAAACAGTGTGTTGACTTTTGGAAATGAGTTAAAGATATTAGCCTTTTCCTGCTAACCACACTGTTTCCACACTATCTTTCATTTATCCTTTTGCATTTCTTAAATTCTAAATTCGGGAATTTTCCTCTATTAACCAGAAGGGAATTAGCTCCTTCTTTTCACTTCACCGTATCCCAAACCCCCAGTAAACTATATGGCGCACTCTGTATAAATACACATATACATACACACACGTACACAGACACATAAATTTATTAAAAGTGTATATCAATGTAAATACTTACTCTTTTTTTCAGCCCTGTCAATCTGTTTCTCTTGCTTTAAACACATTCACTAACCAACCACCAACTACAGTCTTTTTGAACAGTGATTTCCCTCTTTCAGGTAATACTGCTGAGGAATTACCAGAAGAGTAAAGTGAAACACGAATGGCTAAGTGGCAGATACAGCAACATTTGTTCTCCCATTAGCCTACCAGAAAAAACCATGTACCCAATGGATGCAGATACATGGGGAGAAATTCTAGAAGCAGAACTGGAAAGATAAGGAGGAAAAAAAAATCACAAACAAATCTCAGGTCTTTGAAAATTTAAAACTCAAATGAGTCTTAGGTTGCAAAAGCTATATCTTTATTCGTTCATTTTGTTGTTGTTCACCTTTTTAAAAGAAAGTGAAATGGAAATATAAAAGTAAAGCCTTATTTTTGTTTTGCACTTTAGTAAAATTTTTCTGCTTTTATTGTAATGTGGAAAAATCATGAAATGTTATTTTTATAAGAAATAATATACTGATAGAGTGATTTCCAAATATAATGTTTCGTGTATTTGTGTTAATATATTCGCAATACTAAATGAAAGAGTGATTTGTATGTTCAGCTTAATGATAATTCAAAATTTCAGGAAGCCACTTGAAACTGACTTAAAGATTAAGTGGTGGATATAACTTGGCTCATGGGAAGACTAAGTGAAATTAATAGCAATACATTTAAATTAATACATTGGCATTTTAATGACTTTAACATTTCTATTTCAGTGGAATCAGATTGAAATGTCAAATAATGAAACTATTTTAAATGTGTTAAGCCTGTGGTTTAGTTTTAAGTTAATGTCATCTTAGGACTAAAGCTTATCCAATTGAGATTCCCATTACTTTTATATAAACCTGGAATGGCTCTCAGGAGCTGAAAGTATGTGGAAAGTTTCCAGAACACTTAACTACCATCAGAATGCCACGCTAGCCTGGTAAAACTCTCTTTCTGACAGCCTTATAGCACCATCTAGTGTGCTATTCTTAGATACCAAGACAAAGGGCTTACAGCTCCTTTTTGTTTTCTCCATATTAAAAACTATTATTCTAAAGAATCCTTAACACTTGTCTTTGTTAAAGTTTATAACTTTTTAGGAACCTTTATTTTAATTTTTTAAAACTTTTGTTTCTCTTTTTTCATAAAACATCATATACTACTCACTATCACAAATTGTTTATTCTGAATCTGTGGTTACCACCATAGTAAAAAGTGTCTACAAAATGCTTTAGTTAGCGTGGGGTTTTCTTCTTAAAAACTGTTCTCTATAGCATTAAATATAAGAATCCAGGAAAGTAATATTTAACAAATAGGCAAATATTAGAAAGATGCCCCATTATATGCAAATTCCCTATGTTGAATAGAGCAGTAGATAATTAATTGTTTCCTACTATCTTCTTAGAGTTGGAAGATTCCTTGAAAATCAGGCAGTCAAGTTTCCAGGACTATTCAGTAGTTTTCTCAGTAGGAACACTGTCAGTCAGCCAGCCCAAGCTCAAATCCTGTACTTCTACTACTAGCATTATCTGTTATGTCACAGAACAGTCCAGTTGTAGTCTAGGCTTGAACTGAAGACCACCTCTCTGTAATGTTTGCCTTCTAGTCCCACTTCCACCCTCTAGAACCAGGCTGATTCATTCCTTCCTCTCTATGATTGCCTGATATTTGAAGACTGCTAGCCTGTCTCTTCCTAGGTCTTCTCTCCAATTCCACTGATGATTATAGAGTATAATTTCTAGACCCAACAACATTCTGTTCTGCCCATTTACTCTTAACAAAAAAAAAGGGGCTGTGCGCCATGGCTCACGCCTGATATCCAATCACTTTGGGAGTCCAAGGTGGGTGGATCACCCGAGGTCAGAAGTTCAAGACCAGCCTAGTCAACACGGTGAAACCCCGTCTCTACTAAATATACAAATATTAGCCCGGCGTGGTGGTGGGCGCCTGTAATCCCAGCTACTTGGGAGGCTGAGGCAGGAGAATCGCTTGAACCTGGGAGGCCGAGGTTGCAGTGAGCCAAGATCGCGCCATTGTACTCCAACCTGAGCAACAAGAGTGAAACTTCGTCTCAAAAAAAAAAGAAAGAAAGGTATCCTACTAATTTTATTTCATAAAAGATAAGAAAGCACTTGGAAATTTTCAAAGTATGGGAAAAATTAAAGCTATAAGCATTTTGCTGGATAGCATCTGTGTACAATAGTTTATGTAAACATATATTTTTAGCTGGTTTTTTTTTGTAATGGATGTCGATTATTTTGTCCAACCCCCTTACTATCTATCACCATCATCTGTTAATAGAAGTTATCCTAATTAGGGAGACTCGCCCTTCTCACTTCCAACCACATGTGTGTGGTTTTTTTTGGCGGGGGGCGGGGGGGGCGGTTTTTTGTTTTTGTTTTTTGAGATGGAGTCTCGCTCTGTCGCCCAGGCTGGAGTGCAGTGGCATGATCTTGGCCCACTGCAACCTCCACCTCCTGGGTTCAAGCAACTCTCTGTCTCAGCCTCCTGAGCAGCCAGGATTACAGGCGCCGCTACCATGCCCAGCTAATTTTTGTATTTTTAGTAGAAATGGGGTTTCACCATCTTGGCCAGACTTGTCTTGAACTTCTGACCTTGTGATCTACCTGCCTCAGCCTCCCAAAGTGCTGGGATTACAGGCAAGAGCCACCACACCCAGGTGGGTTTTTATTGTTGTTTTTTGTTTTGTTTTTTTACATTATCCTGTTTTCCCTAGCCACCATGTTTAGTCCAAGGATGGAAACATGCCCCAGTCCCCCCTTTTCATAAGTTGGAAGAAAGAAGCCCTTTCCCCTTTGCTGATGAAACTGTTCCTTGCCACACAAAGAAAACGAATCTTAAATAAGAGAATATGGAACCACCAGGAGAAAGAACAATTGCAGGGCAAGAGGCCTGATTATATTCCAGACTCTGGTCCCAGCCATTCCTCATCTGCTTCCCTAAGTTAATTCAAATTCAGTTTCACCATCATACTGGGACCCCCACCTGATGTGGTTTCTTTGCCCATTTTTCAAATATGTATTATTGTGGCTTACATTAGCATCTTAGATTTCACTCTGACTTCCTCACCAGTCGGTCTTAATCTGCTATAATATGGCCATCACTCTATGTGGTTGAAACTGTTGGTATCCAAATTACAAGTGACTTAATGTCTAAATCCACTGGATGCATTCTACTTGTTAATATGTTTGACACACATAAACACTCACACTGACACACGTAAATACTTCTTAAAACTCTCTCCTCCATGGGTTGGAACTATAGTCTCTTGGACTTTTCTTTCCCTACTCTAACCCGTCTTCTCAGTTTCCTCCAAAGACTCACTTTCCTTCATCTGCTCATTACATGTTAGTGTTCCCCAAGGTTCCGCCTTTTGTCCTGTCGTCTTTATACTCTAACATCCTTGGTGATCCCATCTACTACTCCTGTGTCCGCTACCATGTTTGGTGCTGATGACATCCATGTCTGTGTCCCAACACCAGATCTCCCTGAGATGCTCCAGAAATACATATGCTACTATCTTTTGGATTTTTATATATATATAGGATTTTATATAATATATCCAAAGATAGTTTATATATAAACACCTGAATCAAAACTTACCATCTCATGAAATTTCTTCTTCCAGTTCCTATCTCAGTGAATGACATGTCTTGTTAGAAAATCACCATATTTTACTAGTCTCCATCATTCTCCTTGTTCAGTCGAGTCAATTCTTACTGATTTTATCATCCAAATATCTAAGTAATTCACCTCTTCTCCATCTTTATCTCTGCCTCATTACTTAATTCTTGTCCTTATTTGAAGTTAGGATTTCTAAAATAACCTCTTACTGATGTTCCTGCCTCCAGTTCCTTCCTTTTACTGTTAGCAGTATAATCTTTGTTAAACCCCAAATTTAGCACATCACCCCAACTTAAATTCCTGACTGCATTCAGGTAGAAATCAAAATTCCCCACTAGAGCCCATAGGGCCTTTAATGATGTGGTCTGGCCTACCTCTCCAGCCTCTTCTCCCACCACTGCCCCACCCTGTATCTTTTAGTTCAGTCTTACAAAACTATTTCATAAAAATTTTCTCGCTTCTCTGCCTTTGTGCAGGCTGTTTGATATACCTGGACTGACCCCCACCATTGATTCTTTTCTTGGCAATATCTATTGTAAAACTTATCATCTTGGCCTGGAAACAATCCAGTGACTACTACTGTTCTGGATTAAGTGACTTTTTAAATGTTCCTGTAGTTCTTTGTATAGACCTCTCTCAAAGCTGTCATATAACATGAAATTGTCTATTTTATTTGTGTGTTTGCCCCTTTAGACTGTGAGCTTCTTAATGGCAGGGACCATTTTTTATTTATTTTTGTGTCTTCAAAACCTGGCACACACTAGGTGCTCTATAAAGATTTGTTAAATTATTTCTATAGTTATTTATTTTAATCCCACCCAGAATGTATAAAAATAATTTACTATATTGTTAGTAAAGAAGATTGTATCGAAATGCAGTGTACAATCCTTAAGGTATGTGGGGTGTTTGATAGTAATACAAATATACAAATAATTGTTCCAGTCTTCTCAAAACCTGTAAGAGGGAAATAGGAAAATAAAAATGTTTTATTTTTTGAACTCTTGAAAATAAACTTAACCTCAGAAATATCAGTTATTATTTTGAATTATTGAATCACTCCCATCAGTTTTAAGTATTAGCTTTGCAAATTATGTGAATGAACATTAGCTTCTATTTTTTTAGTACTACTGCACTAAAATAACTCTTTAACAAATTATGTGCTATGATCAAAGTCTACACTGAAAGGAAACCTTTGGAACTTAGTGATAAATTTATGGTATGGGCTTAGAATGAACCATGCATTTATCAGGCCAAGCCATTGGCATCTGAAAACATGAGTAGGTGTAGCAGCATGGAAGGAAGGAATGTTCTCACTCATAGATAAAATAACATGTTAAGTGTGCACCCTGTGTACAAGAAGCAAGATTCTTGGGGAAGAGTATTAAGGAACTTTGAGTGTTTTTAATCATTTTAAGATCTAGTATTTAGAAAAATAAATTTGGAAACCTTTTTTTAGTTTCTTCTGGTTTATAACCCAATCTTAGACCAGAACATAATCATCAGTAAAATCTCTATGAATATAAACTTTCAACCTGAGGACACTTGCATATGTACAAACCTAATTTTAAAACTGTGGCTGGGTGCGATGGCTCACACCTGTAATCTTAACACTTTGGGAGGCTGAGGCAGACGGATTGCTTTAGCTCAGGAGTTCGAGACCAGCCTGGGCAACATAGTGAGACCTTGTCTGTACTAAAAATTTTAAAAATCAGCCAGGTGTGGTGGCGCATGCCTGTAATCCAAGCCACTCGGGAGGCTAAGGTGTGAGGATTGCTTGAACTCTGGAGACTGAGACTGCAGTGAGTCATGATCGTACCTGGGTGACAGAGTGAGACCCTATGTCAAAAGAAAAAAAAAATGTAACATACCCCTGACCACTTTAACTTCATCTTTGCTTTGACTTTATATCATGTCTTCTCTACAAGACTTCAAATGCCCTAATAATATTAACAAAAAGTGAGATGAGTAGTAACTTCAGGAAATGGATTGGGAAGAATACATAAGATGGAAGATCACACATTTTTTATTTGGAGTTTAAGACCGAAAACATCAAATTGATGAAATCAAATCAACAATGGACGAAGCTGATTAATTATAACAGCTGACAGTCATTAAATGCATTCTTGTACCAAGCATTGTGCTTATACGGTGTATGCTTACTCTATATCCATTTTATGGATGAGGAAACTGTCTTGTTTTTCTAAGACCACCAGAGCGAGCACAAAAGAACCAGCAAGTAGGCAAAGGTCAGGCGCAAAACTGCACGTTTATTTTGGTAACCTAAGGTGTGCGGGAGAAGTCTGTCGGCCTCCGGCAAGGGAGGCCGGCAGAGTCCCCCCGCGGTGGGGCTCTCGGACAGACTTCCCACAGTCCCGACATCCCGACAGGAGTGGGGCTGCAAGAAGGCCGCTGGGGCTGTGAGAAGGCTGCGTGGCTCAATGGCGGAGAGCGGCTTTTCTAGGAGTGGGAGGGCAATAGGTGGGGCATGGGCGTGTCAGGGGCGTTCCGCAGGTGCGACCAGGTAAATCTTGGTCTCTTCAGATTGACGTCACCTGGCGCATGCCCAGTTGGTCTGCACCCTCCCTGGGCGCCCGCTGCATTTTCGCGCACGCGGGAAAAGTTGGGGGTGGGGGATGAAGAACCCGGAAGTGCACCATCTTGCCTCCGTTCGTCCAAACAGTCCAACCTTTTATTGATAATAGTGATAAAGGGGCGCCGTGGTCTGTCTGGCTACTTCCTGCTGTTAAGGGGCGTCATTAAGGTCAGGGCCCATGGTTGGTATTTGGACGCAGGGATGAAAAATAAAATAAGGCACAGTATTAGTATAGGAATGAGGAATGGAAGCATTTGTTGGAATATGGGCAAAACCCAGAAGGATAGTCGTGGCAAGGTTGGGGAGTATGAGATAGTTAAGAAAATTTAGTAAGTTTGAGGCGAGTGGGGGAAAGCCAAACTGATTTCCACTGATTGCTTTCGGTAGGGGCCCTTTTTAGCTGGGAATGAGGAACGACTGCGCAAAGTAATTGTTGGCCAGGCAGCAATTAAGGATTGGAGTTTTTCGTGGAGTGGATGGCTTTCCACTTACTCCTACTACAGAGATATTGGATTGAAGGCTAGGTCCAGAGAAGGACGGCAAAACAGAATAGGTAGCCTCACTGTTGATTAAAAAATTGTCTTACCCGCTACCAGGAGAGTTACCCGTGGCTTGGCGAGGGTGATGGGGGTCCCCGAGTCTCGGCACCTTCAGTTGTCATCCAGATGTAGGAGCTGGAAGGAGCTCCCAGGATCCTGGGAAAGGGGGTCACGTAGAGGCGCGGCACCTGTTCTCAGGGTGGGGCAATCAGACTTCCAGTTTCCTCCCTGCTGGCAAGCAGGGAAGGGGGGTTGCTGGTGGACGAGGGTTAGGACATTCACTGGCCTAATGTCCTGATGCCTTGCACTTATAGCAAGGCTGCGTTGGGGCTCGGGGACCTTGCGGACACCTGTTGGCATAGTGTCCTGCCTTGCCGCACTTATAGCAGGCAGGCTCCTTTTGTAGCTTTGGAGTCTGTGGGGTATGTGCTCTCTGGCCTGGGGTTATGACTGGGCTGTAAACCCGAAAGCCGCTGCTAGGAGCTGTAACTCAGCCGTCTCCTCTCTGGAGCTATAGACCTTAAAGGCTAATTTAACTTGGTCTTGTATTGGTGTCTGAGGACCATCCTCTACCTTTTGAAGTTTTTTACGAATGTCAGGAGCTGATTGAGAAATGAAATAAGACGCCAAAATGGTGGCCCCTGTGGGGGAGGCTGGATCTAACCGGGTATACTGGGTTAGAACCTCAGTCAGTTTAGGGTAGAGGTTAGGATAACCTGGAGGTCATGCCAAGTTAAGTCATAGGCCTGACAAAGGTATCTAAATTCCTTTATGTATATGGTAGGATTAGCTGAGAAATCACCTAAACGCTTCTCAATTTTGGAAAGATCGGCCAATGAAAAAGGGACATGTACTCTGACTACCCCCTCCGCCCCAGCCACCTCTCGCAAAGGCGCTAACACTGTAGGAGGGTGTGGGGCAGGAGTGGAGACATCAGCAGGGCACTTAGAGCGGGTGTGTGCAGAGACAGGAGACTCAAGACAGCCAGTTGGGGGCCCCGAAGGAGGCACGGGACCGAGTGGATTACTAGTAGATAAGGAGGAGGAAGGAGGAGAGTCTGGATGGGGGGAGGAGGAGGAGTCTGGGCAGGAAGGGAGGGGGTGGAGAGAAGGAGTATAGGGACGAGAGCCCAAGGCCCAAAAGCCTTGTATGTAAATTTCAGACCACTTGCCTAGCCACTGGCAGAAATTGCTGAGGTCAATCACGCCACAGTGGAAAGGAAAATTAACCGCTTCCTCCTAAGGTCTTGTTCAAGCTGTGAGGTTTTTAAATTGGCTAGGAGGCACCCTAAGGGGGTGCTCTTTGGAAATTTGGACTGGGGGTTTCCCATTTGTTTCCTCTTTACCGACACACAATGGACACAATGGAAATGGAAGTGGATCTCTGCCTGGCTTCAAAGCGTCCTTTGGAACCAGCAGAGACAGACTGGAGGCTCTTGAAGCCAAAGTGGAGAGTACCTTCAGGCGGACGTCTCCGTCCTGCAAGGGTCTCCGAAGCCACGTGGTGGCTTCCAAGCCACTTGGTGGCTCAAAATGGACCTCGGACCTGCGCAGGATTTTGGCCAAGGGTGGTAAAGAGGAGACAAGGGCACTTACCCCAGAGAGGCCGTGAGAGTGAGCGAAGCGGGTCTCAGGTCCTGGTCCCTCCGCAGCGTGGAACGAGGAGGAGGAGGCTCCCCGGACCCTGGGGGCCCTGAGGAGGGGTCTCCTCCCGGGTTCGGCACCATCTGTCTTGTTTTTCTAAGACCACCAGAGCGAGCACAAAAGAACCAGCGGGTAGGCAAGTGTAGGAGCAAAACTGCTGGTTTATTTTAGTAACCTAAGGTGTGGAGAAGAAGTCTGTCGGCCTCCGGCAAAGAAGGCTGGCAGAGTTCCCCTCCCCCAAGCTCTCAGACGGAGTTCCCACATCCCGACAGGACTGGGAAGCTGGGAAGTCCGCCGGGCTGTGAGAAGGCCGCCTGGCTCAATGGCGGAGAGCGGCTTTTCTAGGAGTGGGAGGGCAATAGGTGGGGCATGGGCATGTCAGGGGCGTTCCGCAGGTGCGACCAGGTAAATCTTGGTCTCTTCAGATTGACGTCACCTGGCGCATGCCCAGTTGGTCTGCACCCTCCCTGGGCGCCGGCTGCATTTTCGCGCGCGCGGGAAGAGTTGGTGG